>NC_048577.1:53327466-53582466 GCF_013265735.2 Oncorhynchus mykiss
TCTGTGAGGTGTGGAAGCTATAAGACAAAGAGGCGGATAAAAAAGAGATCGAAAGCTGAAATTAAAGAAAGAGCAGACAGAGAGAGAGATTTGAGAGACCAAGAGAGAGCAGTGGATGAGAGAGTGAGAAAGCATAGTGAAAGAGAAGTGAAAGAGACAGAGAGATGATTTTCAGTCAGAGAGCGTCCCGGCCTCTTCAGCATTCCACAAGTTCACTTCCCTGGCGTGAATATTTGCTTATGGAATAGCCAAGCTAGCCTGCAAGTTTCCCTTAAAAGGCTTATGTTCCTACAGTTGGAAATGAGATGACTACTAGAGAGGGGAGAGAGAGAGAGAGAGAGAGAGAGAGAGAGACAGACAGACAGACAGACAGACAGACAGACAGACAGACAGACAGACAGACAGAGAGAGAGAGAGAGAGAGAGAGAGAGAGACAGAGAGAGAGAGAGAGAGAGAGAGAGAGACAGAGAGAGAGAGAGAGAGCGAGACAGACAGACAGACAGACAGACAGACAGACAGACAGACAGACAGACAGACAGACAGACAGACAGACAGACAGACAGAGAGAGAGAGAGAGATAGAGCGAGAGGAAATATCAATTATGGGGGAATGAAAGATAGAGGGAGATAAGGTGAGAGGGTGAGAAAATGAAAGGGAAATAAGGAGAGAGGGTGAGAAGGAGAACGGGAGATAAGGAGAGAGGGTGAGAAGGAGAAAGGGAGATAAGGAGAGAGGGTGAGAAGGAGGGTGAGAGAAAGAGACTGACACAAAAAGAGAGAGACAGAAAGAAAGTGGGAGAGAGAGAGAGCTGTGAAAAGCAAAAGGAAAACACTTTCTTCCAAGGTGATTATTGCCCAAGCCTCTACAGTAGCTACTGGCTAATACGTGGGCCGTAGCATTTTAGATAGTCACTAATAGCCCTGCTGACTGACTGATGCTTCCTGCTAGCTGTGACCCAGCATTCTAGTGGGCCTAACAGTCAGCCGACTACACCACCAATTATCATCGTTAAAATGTTATTTATATTTATTATGATGTTACATCTTGACCAGGGATCCCCCATCTTAAATTTAAAATTTAAAATAAGAATATGTGATCTTCATATTTGATCATAATGAGTGTTTAGTCACATTGTCCACAAACTGTTTAACATTCCAATGTGCATCTGGTTCATTTTATATGAATAGAAATTGGGGAGCTTGAAACTTTATAAAGTTTATGAGCCTCTCTGGTTGTGGTTTATGGCTGTTGGTTGTCGAGGTATGAGGCTGGTTGCCGTGTTTAATTAATGCGAAGGTATAAGAGTGCTGTGGGTGGAGGGATGAGGGAGAGGGGTATGAGGCGGGAGAAGAGGTTTAGAGGAAGAGGGGAGAGAGAGATGAGGTGGGAGGAGAGGGGAGAGGGAGAGGGAGAGGGGTATGAGGCGGGAGAAGAGGTTTAGAGGAAGAGGGGAGAGAGAGATGAGGTGGGAGGAGAGGGGAGAGGGAGAGGGAGAGGGGTATGAGGCGGGAGGAGAGGTTTAGAGGAAGAGGGGAGAGGGAGATGAGGTGGGAGGAGAGGGGAGGGGAGAGGGAGAGGGAGAGGGAGAGGGAGAGGGAGAGGGAGAGGGAGAGGGAGATGAGGTGGGAGGAGAGGGGAGAGGGGAGAGGGAGAGGGAGATGAGGTGGGAGGAGAGGGGAGAGGGAGAGGGAGATGAGGTGGGAGGAGAGGGGAGAGGGAGAGGGAGATGAGGTGGGAGGAGAGGTTTAGAGGAAGAGGGGAGAGGGAGATGAGGTGGGAGGAGAGGGGAGAGGGAGAGGGAGAGGGAGAGGGAGAGGGAGAGGGGGAATCTGTCTGAGAGCACTGACGGCAAATAGAACAACATCACTCATATTGATTCTATATCGCTGGTAGAAGTTGCAAAGATCTATGATCACCTTACCATCATCAAATCCCATCCTTAACCATGAAAGTTCAATTGAAAACTGTCCTTAAATCAGTGTTCAGCTCACTCACTTTGCAGCCCGGGAGGCTGGTGTGCTCCTCCAGTACAGTATAGGACACGTTTACCTTCACAGTGCTTTCAGTGTATTTAATCAATACAACTACAGCTTTTCACGTAATGTGGCAGTATTCGGTTTGATATTAAGTAACGCCATCTGTGTTTTATTTGAATTCATTTCTGTTGGCTTTAGAAAACTCAGCTCTCGTATTTTCAGTTTAGCCGTACTCATACGCTTCATGCAGTTTTACAACCTCTCTTGGTAACAGGGGTATTGGAGGTATTTGGGATCAAACATTTATCAAACATTTATGGAGGATGACTGGAGGATGACTGGAAGAGAGGAGTGCCTCCATGCTAAAAGCTCAACATCTGTATGTCCAAATAAGATGGTGAGTAATGCGTTTTTGAATTCAGTCACATATTTAAAAAATGTATGGGGTCATCTACTGTAAGAAGGGTCAAATTTGATTGGGTGTTTGGATTTTTTCGTAAGTGGAATTGACCATTCTCAACACTTAGATAAAGATTTAGCCTATTTTCCTCGTCATCAAAGCTTAAAACCGCAACACTTTGAGGGTGAAACATCTTACAGATCCTTAATCTATCAAAAAGCTGTTTCTATGTAACAGGCTGAATACAATTTTTTTCAAAGCAGGTAAAGAGTTAAAATCCTAAAATCAAATCAAATTTTATTTGTCACGTGCTCTGAATACAACCATACCGTGAAATGCGTACTTACAAGCCCTTAACCAACATTTCAAAATTTTTCAAAAGTAAGAAAAATGTGCTCAATAAACTAAAGGAAAAATAGTAACATAACAAAATAACAATAACTCGACTATATACAAGGGGTAACGATACCGAGTCAATGTGCAGGGGTACGAGGTAAATTAGATATGTACAGCACCAGTCAAAAGTTTGGAAACACCTACTAATTCAAGGGTTTTACTTTAGCCTTAAACAGAATTGCTCATGAAGGAGAAATACAATACAATATGTAGCTGCAGTTTTGGCCATAACACCTTACTCTGCCATTTTCAAAACAACAGTATAAGTGCTGCTGTAACCAGGCGTGGGTATCAGAAGTTCTCCCTCTCTCTCTGTCTCTCTCTCTCTCCACCCTACACTTCAGTGCCCACAACGGGCCACACTCATTGGAATGTTTATGCCCAGCCAGCTCTCCTGTATTAAAAGGGCATTGTGTAGCATGCCAACAGGACACAGGGGGGTTAGGTGAGAGATCAGGCCTCTACAGAGACTGGGGAGGGACATAATAATGTCATAATGCCTAAGCCTAACTTTAACCCTAACCTTAACCTTAACCACACTGCTAACCATAATGCCTAACCCTAACCTTAACCACACTGCTAACCATAATGCCTAACCCTAACCTTAACCACACTGCTAACCATAATGCCTAACCCTAACGTTAACCACACTGCTAATCATAATGCCTAACCCTAACCTTAAATTAAGACCAAAAAGCTCATTTTTTAATGAGTTTTACAATATAGACAATTTTAACATTGCAGATGGCCTATCTAAGAGGAAATCGCTCAGTTCTGCCTCGAGGACAAGACTCATGACAATAAATGTCAACCTGCAACCTGCACAAAACACTTTAGATAACAGTGCCATGGTATGGACTTTAGACACAGTACTACCATTATAGAGACCAATCCAAGGATTTTCTAGCAGGGTTGAAAAGCTAATAGCAATTGGGTAGTAACAATTTTGTTTTGGTATGTAGAAGTAAGACGATATACACTGCTCAAAAAAGTAAAGGGAACACTAAAATAACACATCCTAGATCTGAATGAATGAAATATTCTTATTAAATACTTTTTTCTTTACATAGTTGAATGTGCTGACAACAAAATCACATAAAAATTATCAATGGAAATCAAATTTATCAACCCATGGAGGTCTGGATTTGGAGTCACACTCAAAATTAAAGTGGAAAACCACACTACAGGCTGATCCAACTTTGATGTAATATCCTTAAAACAAGTCAAAATGAGGCTCAGTCGTGTGTGTGGCCTCCACATGCCTGTATGACCTCCCTACAACGCCTGGGCATGCTCCTGATGAGGTGGCGGATGGTCTCCTGAGGGATCTCCTCCAGGACCTGGACTAAAGCATCCGCCAACTCCTGGACAGTCTGTGGTGCAACAAACGTTGGTGGATAGAGCGAGACATGATGTCCCAGATGTGCTCAATTGGATTCAGGTCTGGGGAACGGGCGGGCTAGTCCATAGCATCAATGCCTTCCTCTTGCAGGAACTGCTGACACACTCCAGCCACATGAGGTCTAGCATTGTCTTGCATTAGGAGGAACCCAGGGCCAACCGCACCAGCATATGGTCTCACAAGGGGTCTGAGGATCTCATCTTGGTACCTAATGACAGTCAGGCTACCTCTGGCGAGCACATGGAGGGCTGTGCGGCCCCCCAAAGAAATGCCACCCCACACCATGACTGACCCACCGCCAAACCGGTCATGCTGGAGGATGTTGCAGGCAGCAGAACGTTCTCCACGGCGTCTCCAGACTCTGTCACGTCTGTCACGTGCTCAGTGTGAACCTGCTTTCATCTGTGAAGAGCACAGGGCGCCAGTGGCGAATTCTCTGGCAAATGCCAAACTGGGCTGTAAGCACAACCCCCACCTGTGGACGTCGGGCCCTCATACCACCCTCATGGAGTCTGTTTCTGACCGTTTGAGCAGACACATGCACATTTGTGGCCTGCTGGAGGTCATTTTGCAGGGCTCTGGCAGTGCTCCTCCTTGCACAAAGGCGTAGGTAGCGGTCCTGCTGCTGGGTTGTTGCCCTCCTACGGCCTTCTCCACGTCTCCTGATGTACTGGCCTGTCTCCTGGTAGCGCCTCCATGCTCTGGACACTACGCTGACAGACACAGCAAACCTTCTTGCCACAGCTCGCATTGATGTGCCATCCTGGATGAGCTGCACTACCTGAGCCACTTGTGTGGGTTGTAGACTCCGTCTCATGCTACCACTAGAGTGAAAGCACCGCCAGCATTCAAAAGTGACCAAAACATGAGCCAGGAAGCATAGGAACTGAGAAGTGATCTGTGGTCTCCACCTGCAGAACCACTCCTTTATTGGGGGTGTCTTGCTAATTGCCTATATTTTCCACATGTTGTCTATTACATTTGCACAACAGCATGTGAAATTTATTGTCAATCAGTGTTGCTTCCTAAGTGGACAGTTTGATTTCACAGAAGTGTGATTGACTTGGAGTTACATTGTGTTGTCTTAAGTGTTCCCTTTATTTTTTTGAGCAGTGTATTTGTCTGTGGATATATCCAATCCAGTATGGATAAAGAATATATGCAATACATTTTTTCGTTCTCATGAAAGTGACTGCCGTGTCATGAGAAAAGGTGTCTATACAAGTGTGTATGCTCAAGTAAATGGAACTCCTTTTTTAGAGTGAAAGCTTGTCAAACACTTGTCTACACACACACACACACACACACACACACACACACACACACACACACACACACACACACACACACACACACACACACACACACACACACACACACACACACACACACACACACACACACACACACACACACACACACACACACACACACACACACACACACAATGTCTTGTACAACTAACCTTGTGGACAAGGTGTCTATACAAGGTCTATACAAAGGTGTCTATACAAGTGCTCAAGTAAATGGAACTCCTTATTTAGAGTGGAAGCTTGTCAAACACTTCCACCTACGATTCATAGCTCTGCACACACACACACACACACACACACACACACATAACTCCAAGGCTTTATGGGTTTGATTGTAATGTAATTACACTGTCCATTCCACTCCATGGTTACTGTTTTATAATTTCACTCCAACGTCATCATTATCTCTCTGTGTCATTGTGATTAGATATCACATTTCCTCAACACTCCTATTATACACAGATACAGTTCCATGCAATCTAATTTCCCTCATCATTATGCATGACCTGTGTGTTGGGTCTGTGAACGTGTGATTGTGTTACCTTGTGATAGTGTCCAAATGTATCACATGAAACTGGATCTGAGAGGGCTTAACGGTGTTCTGGTTCAGTGGTTCAGAGCCTCTGGACCATATCCTCTATGGGGGTGCCACAGGGTTCAATTCTTGGGCCGACTCTTTTTTCTGTATATATCAACGATGTCGCTCTTGCTGCGGGTGATTCCTTGATCCACCTCTATGCAGACGACACCATTCTGTACACATCTGGCCCTTCTTTGGACACTGTGTTAACAAACCTCCAAACGAGCTTCAATGCCATACAACACTCCTTCCATGGCCTCCAACTGCTCTTAAATGCTGGTAAAACTAAATGCATGCTCTTCAACTGATCGCTGCCCGCACCCGCCTGCCGGACTAGCGTCACTACTTTGGACAGTTCTGACAGTTCTGACTCCTTCACTCACTGCCAAACATACACTCGTAAAACTGACTATCCTATCGATTCTCGATATCAGCGATGTCATTTACAAAATAGCCTCCAACACTACTCAGTAAATTGGATGCAGTCTATCACAGTGCCATCCACTTTGTCCCCAAAGCCCCCCACCATTGCTACCTGTATGCTCTCATCGGCTGGCCCCCGTTACATATTCGTCTCCAGGTCATCTACAAGTCTTTGGTAGGTAAAGCTCCACCATATCTCAGCTCACTGGTCACCATAACAATAACATAACCCATAGCACATATATCTCACTGGTCATCCCCAAAGCCAACACCCCCTTTGGCCGCCTTTCCTTGTAGTTCTCTGCTGCTAATGACTGGAACAAATTGCAAAAATCGCTGAAGTTGGAGACTTATATCTCCCTCACTAACTTTAAACATCAGCTATCTGAGCAGCTTACTGATCGCTGCAGCTGTACACAGTCCATCTGTAAATAGCCCATCCAACTATCTCCCTCATTCCCATACTGTTTTAATTAACTTATTTCTGCTATTTTGCACACCAGTATTTCTACTTGCACATCATCATCTGCACATCGATCCCTCCAGTGTTAATTTGCTAAATTGTAATTACTTCGCTACTATGGCCTATTTATTGCCTTACCTCCTTACCTCCTTCACAAAGCCACTTCCTTTCAAGGACTAAGGGAAGTCTCATAAAATAAAAACATACCCACTGGTGTGTTCGTTAACTCAAAAGTGGCATTCCTCCCAACCCACGATACATAACTGCTTCACCCATCAGCCAGCAAAGTGAATGATATTTCCTAGCGCTCTCGCTCACTGTCACCGAGAACATGAATTACTAGAACTGCTGTTGGCCACAGATCATGGTTTCCAACCCCACCCCGATACATTAGAATATATGAGTCATCCCAATACATTAGCAGATATGAGTCACCCCGATACATTAGAAGATATGAGTCACCCCGATACATTAGAAGATATGAGTCACCCCGATACATTAGAAGATATGAGTCACCCCGATACATTAGAAGATATGAGTCACCCCGATACATTAGAAGATATGAGTCACCCCGATACATTAGCAGATATGAGTCACCCGATACATCAGCAGATATGAGTCACCCGATACATTAGCAGATATGAGTCACCCCGATACATTAGACGATATGAGTCACCCCAATACATTAGAAGATATGAGTCACCCCGATACATTAGAAGATATGAGTCACCCCGATACATTAGAAGATATGAGTCACCCCGATACATTAGAAGATATGAGTCACCCCGATACATTCGCAGATATGAGTCACCCCGATACATTAGCAGATATCGATTCACCCCGATACGATACATTAGAAGATTTGATTCACCCCAATACATTTAGAGATGTATGCATCTGCACTGGTACTGGCGTCAAAGGCGTGTTCCAAATGGCACCCCATTACCTTCATAGTGCACTACTTTCCCCAATAGGGACCTTGTCAAAAGCAGTGTACTACATAGGGAATAGTATGCAATTTGGGATGTACCCAAAAAGTTCAGAAGGAGGGTGAGGAGGGTCCTAGGAAGCAGAGGGAGGGAGCCCTGCTGTATTTCACATGTCAGGGCGTGCTGGAAGAAAGAAGACTATCATTTAGTGGAATATTTACGAGCCGCAGGGTTCACGTCTCTGGGGAGGGAACCTAATAAATTGGAGTTTCAGAGGAGATTGTATCTCAATGAGCTCAAGAAGCTGTCGGTGGTTTTGTCTGAAAGTGGATGTGTTGGGGCTTGTGTTAGAGTGGTGGTGCTGGTGGTGGAGATACGCAGAGGTGGAAGACTACTTGGAATAGTTTGGTTCTAGTGAAGTAATTGTTGTTCAAGGAATCTGAAAGACAATACAGAGAAATTCTTGAGAGAGGGAGTGGAGCAAAGAGAAAGAGCGAGAGGGAGTTGTATTTTCTCTGTCTTATCACAAAGTCCACACTGAATCAGAGCATGTCCAGCCAAGTCTCTAACATGTCTCCACATGTCAATGCAACCAATAATGAGTCATTTGGGAGAGTTTGCATACTGTACCATACAGAACATTGATTACAATATGCTATACATGCGTACGGACATACAAACATGCATGTGTATTGGAATATAATTCTCAGTGGATGGGGAAAATGTGTGTAAAATCCAAATTCTCACTGGGAAAGCTTTGTAAGCTATATTGTATTTTATTTCTTTATTTGGCATGAAATATTCCGTTTTAATATGTGGCCTCTTATAGCCATTTCTCAGGGAGAGCTCTTTACTGCTAGAGATCTAGCAACACACGCAGGAATTCTCTACTGCTGAGCTAGACATGGTGCTACTGACAACACTATGGAATGAATAGAATAAAACAGAGAAATGTTAATAAAAAGATTTGACAGGACAATCAGCTGTCATTTCTATCAACCTCACAGAATGGTGAGGGATACAGGGTATATCAGTGGTGGCTGTTGGCACCTTAAATACGGAGGACGGCTCATAGTAATGGCTGGAAAGGAATAAATGGAATGGTCTCAAACACATAAAACATTTGGTTTCCATGTTGTTTGATACAATTCCATTCCAGAAATTATTATGAGACATCCTCCCGTCACCAGCCTCCTCTGGTGTATATGTGATCTGTGTGAAAGAGACATACAGTTGAAATCGGAAGTTTACATACACGTAGGTTGGAGTCATTAAAACTCATTTTTCAACCACTCCACAAATTTCTTGTTAACAAACTATAGTTTTGGCAAGTCGGTTAGGACATCTACTTTGTGCATGACACAAGTCGTTTTTCTAACAATTGTTTACAGACAGATTATTTCACCTATTATTCATTGTATCACAATTCCAGTGGATCAGAAGTTTACATACACTTAGTTGACTGTGCCTTTTTAAACAGCTTGGAAAATTCCAGAAAATGATGTCATGGCTTTAGAAGTTTCTGATAGGCTAATTGACATTATTCGAGTCAATTGGAGGTGTACCTGTGGATGTATTTCAAGGCCTACCTTCAAACTCAGTACCTCTTTGCTTGACATCATGGGAAAATCAAAAGAAATCAGCCAAGACCTCAAAAAATAATTTTAGTCTGGTTCATCTTTGGGAGCAATTTCTAAATGCCTGAAGGTACCATGTTCACCTATACAAACAATAGTACGCAAGCATAAACACCATGGGACCATGCAGCCGTCATACCGCTCAGGAAGGAGACGCGTTCTGTCTCCTAGAGATTAACATAATTTGGTGCGAAAAGTGCAAATCAATCCCAGAACAACAGCAAAGGACCTTGTGAAGATGCTAGAGGAAACAGGTACAAAAATATCTATATCCACAGTAAAATGAGTCCTATATTGACATAACCTGAAAAGCCGCTCAGCAAGGAAGAAGCCCCTGCTCCAAAACAGCCATAAAAAAAGCCAGACTACGGTTTGCAACTGCACATGGGGACAAAGATCAATACATTTTGGAGAAATGTTGTCTGGTTTGATGAAACAAAAATGGAACTGTTCGGTCATAATGACCATCGTTATGTTTGGAGGAAAAAGGGGGAGGTTTGCAAGCCGAAGAACCTCCCAAACATGAAGCACGGGATGCCAACATCATGTTGTGGGGGTGCTTTGCTGCAGGAGGGACTGGTGCACTTCACAAAATAGATGGCGTCATGAGGAATGGAAAATTATGTGGATATATTAAACAACATCTCAAGACATCAGTCAGGAATTTAAAGCTTGGTCACAAATGGGTCTTCCAAATGGACAATGACCCCAAGCATACTTCCAAAGCAAAATGGCTTAAGGACAACAAAGTCAAGGTATTGGAGTGGCCATCACATAGCCCTGACCTCAATCCCATATTCAATTTGTGGGCAGAACTGAAAAAGCATGTGCGAGCAAGGAGGCCTACAAACCAGCTCTGTCAGGGGGAATGGGACAAAATTCACCCAACTTATGGGAAGCTTGTGGAAAGCTACCTGGATGTGTGACCCAATTAAACAATTTAAAGGCAACGCTACCAAATACTAATTGAGAGTAAGTAAACTTCTGACCCACTGGGAATGTGATGAAAGAAATAAAAGCTGAAATAAATCATTCTCTCTACTATTATTCTGACATTTCACATTCGTACAATAAAGTGGTGATCCTAACTGACCTAAGACAGGGAAGCTTTACTTGGATTAAATGTCAGGAATTGTGATAAACTGAGTTTAAATGTATTTGGCTAAGGTGTATGTAAACTTCTGACTTCAACTGTATACACATAGTACAGTATGTACTTGTCCATATCAACACACACACACACACACACACACACACACACACACACATTTGCACTCACATACGCCACATAACATTTGAACAACAAAACTCCATGTACGTTCCATATTCATTTTCTACAATCATCACATTCAATCAAATGTATTTATAAAACCTTTTTTACATCAGCACAAAGTGCTTATACAGAAACCCAGGCTAAAACCCCAGAGAGCAAGCAATGCAGACGTACAGTAGAAGCACGAGGCAGGAACCTAGGAAGAAACCTAGAGAGGAACCAGGCTCTGAGGGTTGGTCAGTCCTCATCTGGCTGTGCCGTGTGGAGATTAAAGCACATGGCCATTAAGGCCAGATTGATGTTCAAGCTGTACAACCATTTGTAGATGACCTACAGGGTAAAATAATAATCACAGTGGTTATAGAGGGTGCAACAGGTCAGGAGCTCAGGAATAAATGTCAGTTGTTTTTTCAGAGCGAAGCATTCTGAGGTTGAGACAGTAGGTGCGGTAGAGAGAGAAAAAGGGAAAGGGAGAGAGAGGGGTGGAGACAGAGAAAGAGAGAGAGTGAGGGGAGAGGGTCGAAACAGCAGGTCTGGGACAGGTAGCACGTCCGGTGAACAGGTCAGGGTTCCATAGCCACAGGCAGAACATCAGAAACTGGATCAGCAGCACGACTAGGTGGACTGGAGACAGGGAGAGCCAGGAGCCGTCAGGCCAGGTAATCCTGAGGCATGGTCCTAGGGCTCAGGTCCCCAGAGAAAGAGAGAGAGAGATAGAGAGATAGAGAGGGAGAGAGATGGGAGAATTAGAGGTAGCATACCTAAGATCACACAGGACACCAGATAAGACAGCAGAACACTAGCCCCCAGCACATAAACTGTTGCAGTATAGATACTAGAGACTGAAACAGCCTTCAGAAAACTCTGAGCCCACCTGAACTCTCTTTACACACTCCCATTAATACTTTCTGACAAGGCTTCACGTCCCTGATGCTGTATGAAGGTTGTCATGGGAACAACAAGGAGAAGGGGCAAGGGAGTCTACTCACAGTGACAGAGATTGGCCAGGATTAAAACTCATCAGACAGTTGTGGCTTTGGCATGTTGATTGTCTCTCTCTCAAAACAAAACAGTGTTAATCTTTGTCAGGTCACATGGCCCGTAGCTTCCACAAAACAGTGGCATATACATCCAAGCCTGAGTTACCTAGTTCTCTCTTGCTGTAGTAGTGAGAATGATGTATAGTTCTCTCCTGTAGTAGTGAGAATGATGTATAGTTCTCTCCTGTAGTAGTGAGAATGATGTATAGTAAGGGGTAAAAAGTCTTACGGTAAATGATTTGCAGACTCAGGGGTTCTGCTCTCATGTCTGCCTCCCTGTAAGAGATTTATCACACAGTCTCACCACAAGTACACTACACAGCACTCAACACTACACACATCATACCATAGGCCATATAGACAGAGACAGAGACAGAGACAGAGACAGAGACAGAGAGAGAGAGAGAGAGAGAGAGAGAGAGAGATTGTGTTAGGGATAAGATTGTTTGCATGTGTGTTTCTCTATGTGTGTCTGTGCTCACATTTGGGTCCACCTTCCACGTGTATTTGTATGAAATTCAGAAGCCAGGGATATCAGGCCTCCTGTATGAGCTTAGAGCCAAACAGATTCTGATACCGTCTTTCTCTTAAATCCTTGTACGTATTTTTAGGCTAAGCAGTTGCCTCAGCTTTTTAGTCTGCATATATTGAATTGCATTTTCCAATATGATCCAAGCCTGTGTTGAAAAAATATATGTAGTCAGCAATGTTCTGCATTCCTTGGAGTCGGATATGTATATAATATCTCCCAAACAGCACACGGTTGCATGGGAGGGACGGTTAGAATGAACTCTTCATTGCTCTACGGTGTTTGCGTGCGGGTGTGTACTTTCGCTTTTTCAGTTGAGCCCTGCAGCATTGAATGTATGAACTTCATACCCCATTCCAGGGGTAATGCAGACTAGCAGATGTTACCTCAAAGCAGTGTCACTATGACACAACCACACCATAATAGACATGAGAGGGTGAACGTGTTCTATATTACTGAGTGTGACAGAGAAAGGGTAAGAAATAAGCAGAGAGAAACTCATAGAGAACACAAAAACAGAGACTCATTTTACTCAAGAACATGTTATGAAGAGAGAGAGATAGAGAGAGTCACACTCAGTCCATCATGACATAGAGAAAGTAAGAAAACGATAGACATCGTGATAGAGAAAGAGTCACAACCTCAGTCCATCATGACAGAGAAAGTAAGAGAACGAGAGACATCGTGATAGAGAGAGAGTCACAACCTCAGTCCATCATGACAGAGAAAGTAAGAGAACGAGAGACATCGTGATAGAGAGGGAGTCACAACCTCAGTCCAATCCATACATTAACATTCCAGCCACATCCCTAGGTGTTGACATGTCAGTGTGACACTGGGTTGGCTGGGCGTCTCCTGCTGCATGTCAACCCTACCCTGTCTGTCAGGGCTAATGGCTGGTGACCTCAGGCCTGCTGATATCCCTTATCTCTGCCTACTAATGATATGACGTCAGCCCATTCCATCGTGCAGACTGTAGCATAGTGACTGCCATATCTCTATTACCATGCCACACATCGCATCCACTGGCAGACTACTCATACTGTAAACAACACATTGTGTTCTCACTCCTTGTAGGCCCTATATGGAAAGTCAAGTTGCCCGTGTCTGCAAAGTAGCCCAATACAAACAGACGTAGGTTACAGTTGAGGGTTCTGAGGGTGATACATGCACACACTCATGCACACCTTCAAATAAAAGAGGAAGCCCACACCTCTAACACTTGACTGTTTTCCAGATGGACACTTCAGGACTCCTATTGTTGAGGAAAAACAAACTGTTGGTCACTTCAGTACACACCTCATACATGTCAGAACATTTAGGGTTGGTGATTTATAATTTAGGATATATATTAATAATAATCTGTATGTTTTTCTGGTGCACCTTAAATGAGCTACAGTATACCATTAATGCTCATATAGCTATTTTGGCCTTCTTATTTTGGGAATCTGCATTTTTGCATTTTGTGTCACTGCCTGGTACAGCAACTGCTCGGCCTCTGACCGCAAGGCACTACAGAGGGTAGTGCGTATGGCCCAGTACATCACTGGGGCTCAGCAGCCTGCCATCTAGGACCTCTACACCAGGCGGTGTCAGAGGAAGGCCCTAAAAATCACCCATCACCCACCCCTGTCATAGACTGTTCTCTCTACTACCGCAGCAGGGTAGCCTAGTGGTTAGAGCATTGGACTAGTAACCGGAAGGTTGCAAGTTCAAACCACCGAGCTGACAAGGTACAAATCTGTCGTTCTGCCCCTGAACAGGCAGTTAACCCACTGTTCCTAGGCCGTCATTGAAAATAAGGATTTGTTCTTAACTGACTTGCCTAGTTAAATAAAGGTAAAATAAATAAAAACCGCATGGCAAGTGGTACCGGAGCGCCAAGTCTAAGACCAAAAGGCTTCTCAACAGCTTTTACCAACAAGCGATAAGACTCCTGAACAGCTAATCAAATGGCTACCCAGACCATTTGCATTGTGTGCCCTCTCTTACGCTACTGCTGCTCTCTGTTTATCATATATGCATAGTCACTTTAGCCATATCTACATGTACATACTACCTCAATCAGCCTGACTAACCGGTGCCTGTATATAGCCTTGCTACTGTTATAGCCTCGCTACTGTATATAGCCTCGCTACTGTATATAGCCTCGCTACTGTATATAGCCTCGCTACTGTTATAGCCTCGCTACTGTATATAGCCTCGCTACTGTTATAGCCTCGCTACTGTATAAAGCCTCGCTACTGTTATAGCCTCGCTACTGTATATAGCCTCGCTACTGTATATAGCCTCGCTACTGTTATAGCCTCGCTACTGTATATAGCCTTGCTACTGTTATAGCCTCGTTACTGTTATAGCCTCGCTACTGTTATAGCCTCGCTACTGTATATAGCCTCGCTACTGTTATAGCCTCGCTACTGGTATAGCCTCGCTACTGTATATAGCCTCGTTACTGTTATAGCCTCGTTACTGTTATAGCCTCGCTACTGTATATAGCCTCACTACTGTTATAGCCTCGCTACTGTATATAGCCTCGCTACTGTATATAGCCTCGCTACTGTTATAGCCTCGCTACTGTATATAGCCTCGCTACTGTTATAGCCTCGCTACTGTATATAGCCTCGCTACTGTTATAGCCTCGCTACTGTTATAGCCTCGCTACTGTATATAGCCTCGCTACTGTTATAGCCTCGCTACTGTATATAGCCTCGCTACTGTTATAGCCTCGCTACTGTTATAGCCTCGCTACTGTTATAGCCTCGCTACTGTTATAGCCTCGCTACTGTTATAGCCTCGCTACTGTATATAGCCTCGCTACTGTATATAGCCTCGCTACTGTATATAGCCTCGCTACTGTTATAGCCTCGCTACTGTATATAGCCTCGCTACTGTTATAGCCTCGCTACTGTATAAAGCCTCGCTACTGTTATAGCCTCGCTACTGTATATAGCCTCGCTACTGTATATAGCCTCGCTACTGTTATAGCCTCGCTACTGTATATAGCCTTGCTACTGTTATAGCCTCGTTACTGTTATAGCCTCGCTACTGTTATAGCCTCGCTACTGTATATAGCCTCGCTACTGTTATAGCCTCGCTACTGGTATAGCCTCGCTACTGTATATAGCCTCGTTACTGTTATAGCCTCGTTACTGTTATAGCCTCGCTACTGTATATAGCCTCACTACTGTTATAGCCTCGCTACTGTATATAGCCTCGCTACTGTATATAGCCTCGCTACTGTTATAGCCTCGCTACTGTATATAGCCTCGCTACTGTTATAGCCTCGCTACTGTATATAGCCTCGCTACTGTTATAGCCTCGCTACTGTTATAGCCTCGCTACTGTATATAGCCTCGCTACTGTTATAGCCTCGCTACTGTATATAGCCTCGCTACTGTTATAGCCTCGCTACTGTTATAGCCTCGCTACTGTTATAGCCTCGCTACTGTTATAGCCTCGCTACTGTTATAGCCTCGCTACTGTTATAGCCTCGCTACTGTATATAGCCTCGCTACTGTTATAGCCTCGCTACTGTATATAGCCTCGCTACTGTTATAGCCTCGCTACTGTTATAGCCTCGCTACTGTTATAGCCTCGCTACTGTTATAGCCTCGCTACTGTTATAGCCTCGCTACTGTTATAGCCTCACTACTGTTATAGCCTTGTTACTGTTATAGCCTCGCTACTGTTATTTTTCACTGTCTTTTTTACTGTTGTTTCTATTTCTTTAGTTATCTATTGTTCACCTAATACTTTTTTTAAAGTGCACTGTTGGTTAGAGCCTGTAAGTAAGCATTTCACTGTAAGGTCTACCCACACCTGTTGTATTCGGCGCACGTGACAAATAAACTTTGATTTGATTACAAGGTGTCAACTTGTTCCTTTTTTCACATCTCATAGCTTCCCTCAAAAACAGTTACAGTTAGGACTGAGTGTCTGTAACTGTGAGATTATTTGATTTGCTTTATCTCGTGCCCACATGCTGCCAAGATGTTTTCCTGTGAACACAATTTATGTGAACACAATTTCTGTGAACATGAATTCTGTGAACACAGTAAAATAATAGACGGCCTCAGTATAGAAGTCGCAGTCAAGGACAGAGAGATCCTCATAGCTGTAAAATATGTTATCTACATTTTAATGAATCATCTCATCATCATGCATCATTAAACAGATCTTTTGGAAGAACCCACACCATCTATTAAATTACATTTCTCCAGTGGCCCATTTAATCAGAATCACGTGTGGGCGTTCACAACTGGTGATTGTGTAAAAGATGCGGTGCTTAGGCTCTATTATTAGCCGCATTGTCTCATCAGTTGTATAGAAAGACACTCCATAAACCATGTATAGGTAGAATGTGTAGACTAATATATACAGCACGTATTCTGTATCTATAGAATGTCTATGTATATATTAGTGAGTAACACTTTCATGGTCTCAGGTTGTACATCCTTTAAACAGGACCACCCACACTGACTGGGTCCCCTCTCCAAATTTAGGCCTGTTTTCACAATCCACTTCTCCCCTACACCCCCCTCTGCCCCTCTTTCTCCACTTCCCACCATAGCTCGCACTCAAGGTGTTATCGAGCTTGAGTTAGCTTGCCCCCAAGGCTGACAGATTTTTAACCCACGAGGGTAACATCTTTTTGGGGTTGGAACTAATCAGTAGCTCACCACTCACACACACACACACACACACACACACACACACACACACACACACACACACACACACACACACACACACACACACACACACACACACACACACACACACACACACACACACACACACACACACACACACACACACATCTACCCCTGACAGGACTCTGCTGGAATGGCACCACAGGCCTCCTCAGTGGCCTGGAGAAAGGCCATCCGTTCATGGGGTTTGTGATCATACACCTTCCACCGCCATGCTGAAAACAACTGCTCAGTGGGGTTTAGAACTGGGGAATATGGTGGAAGATAGTGAACTGTAAACCTGGGATGGTCATGGAACCAGTTGCAGATCTGAGCAGCCAGATGGAAACGTGTCCCAAATTAGAACATACATTTGCTGCTCAGGATCACCTGGCCTGCTCTGCTCTGGCTGAAAAGGTGTTCAGGAAATTAAGGAGATGGGCATTGTTGTATGGTCCAAGGGTGGCATGGCAGTGGAGAACACCATTGAGGCTCATATGGTGACATTTCCCCAGCGCTGGCCAGGTACAGTACCTCAATAATGGCGCGTTGACCAATGATCTTCCTTCCTCTCCTCCTCATCTTTCCTAAATTGAATCCTCATCTATGAATACGAGTTCCTGGGAGATGGGACTTCCATCCAACTCCATGATTCTCTGAAAGGACAGTAAATACTGTAATTGCTGTATAGTAAAGTTCACTGGCAACATCTCTAATGTTTCAAGAGTGTAGTACTACTACATTGCTTACTTGCACACCGTTTATCCTTCACTCTGGGAATTCCTTTCAAATGGGACTCTGTAGATGTGCTTCATCTGGAGATGGTGTTTCTGAAGGATGGAGGCTGTGGTTGATAAGCTCCCTCTGATGTTATGGAAGATGGCACGGTTTTCAATAACCTAACCTAGAGAATTGTGTGTTGTGTTTTGCCAAATGTTTGTTATACAATTGCAATCTGAGTGTAAAACATGGGCCAGTAGTAATGTAGATCTGGTGTCTGGTTCTGCTAAATGAGTTAAAAGTGTGGGTCATTGTGCCTCGTGGGCCAGTTTTAGTGTGTAAACAATTGGGCAAAAACGTTTAAGAAAAAAACTCTCCGTAAACGGTCGTGCCGTTTATATATACTCACACACGTCTGAGAGGGTGCTGAAAGGAACAGGAGGAAGCGTTCATGTCACCTCCTCATCAAAGGGTAATGACAGACAAAACAAAGGGGGTGAGATGCACACGAGGAAACACACAAAGAACCAACACACAGACATACACAAAGATACACATAATGCTCTACAGCTTGGCAGAGTAATGGAGAATGTGATGTAACAGAGTCAGTATTTCCCCCTGGCTGAGGCTTCAAGGGTCGTCAGTGTGATCAGAGTGAGGGGGCGATGGTGGGCAGGCCATGTTGCTGGGGAAAGGTCAGGGGAGCTTTAGGTCCAGTGGGAGAGAGGGATGGGGGAGAGGGAATGTGGATGGGACAGAGGAGGGGAGAGATGGAAAGAGGTAGGCAGGTTGGGGACAGGAGAGAGGGAGAAAAGAAAAGGTTGGGGAGAGGAGAGCAGAGAGAGGAAGGTTTGTGGGGAAAAGAGGGTAGAGAAGAAGAACCATAGGGTAGAACTGAGAAAAGGGTAAAGGGTGAATTGAGAAAGGTGGGAGCAAAAGGAATGAGAGATAAGTTGACAACACTGTCCACCCCCCTCCTCTCCTCTCACCCACTGCCCAGCAGTTGGTCAGGTTTCTGAGGGACAGGTGACGTTGGGTGAGTGTTTACTGGACATGTGACGCACACCAGAGCAGAGGGAATGTGTGGTACAACAAATGAGACGAGGGGGAGAAGAAGAGAGAGAGAAACAGAGACAGACAGACAGACAGACAGACAGACAGACAGAAGGGAAAGAGTTAAGCGAGAGAGTGAGAACAGCAGGCAGTGTGTGTTTGTCATCTGTGTAACAGTAGCCGGGGCTAAGGGGCCAAGGGGGATCTATAAAGAAGAGAAGGAGTGTTATATTACCCATGTTCCCCTGCTGCCCCCAGCTACCGTCACGCTCCACTAGGTGCTGATGTCACTCACTCACGTCCCAACACTCAGACACACACATTAAGACACGGATGCATGCACATAGTTACGAACGCACACACACACACACACAAGGACCCAGAATCAGACCCACATGCACGAATGTACTTACTGACATACTGTACACACACACACACCCCAGCTAGCAATGAGGAATTGGCCCAGAAGTGGCGCTCTTCCGGGGGGCTGGAACTGATTGAATTGCCCCGGAATGGCCTTTGATGGGGAGAACATCCACAACCTAGAGGACGTCCTCAAAATGAATGACTGCCCAGAATCGGCCCAAGTACATCAGGTCTTTTCCATCTGCCGGAATTCAGCAGACTTTTCTTTTGCATCTTACCAGAATCACCCCAGAAGCACCCCGATGCAATTTTAAATAAATGTATACAAAATTACCCGATTTAGTATTGAAATATTACTATTATACATTATATACATACACATTATACCCATTGACAAAAAAATGTTGAATACATGTACCCCCTTTTCGTCATATCCAATTGTCTTGAAGACAGGTTTCCTTCTCATCACCCGGAGAACACATCCCCACAGTGAAGCGTGGTGGCAGCATCATGCTGTGGGCATGTTTTTCATCGGCAGGGACTGGGAAACTGGTCAGAATTGAAGGAATGGACGGAGCTAAATACAGGGAAATTCTTGAGGGAAACCTGTTTCAGTCATCAAGAGATTTGAGATTGGGACAGAGGTTCACCTTCCAGCAGGACAATGACCCTTAGCATGCTGCTAAAGCAACACTCGAGTGGTTTAAGGGGAAACATTTAAATGTCTTGGAATGGCCTAGTCAAATCCCAGACCTCAATCCAATTGAGAATCTGTGGAATGACTTAAAGATTTCTGTACACCAGCGGAACCCATCCAACTTGAAGAAGCTGGAGAAGTTTTGCCTAGAAGAATGGGCAAAAATACCATTGGCTAGTTTAGTTTAGGTTTTTTTTCTTATTTCATGTTTGTCTCACAATAAAAAATAGGTTGAATCTTCAAAGTCATAGGCATGTTGTGTAAATCAAATGATACAACCCCCCCCCCCCTCAAAAAACAAAATATATTTTAATTCCAGTTTGTAACGCAACAAAATAGGAAAAATGCCAAGGGGGGTGAATACTTTCGCAAGCCACTGTAGATAGACAGGTGCCTTTCCAAATCATGTCCAATCAATTGAATTTACCACAGGTTGACTACAATCAAGTGTAGAAACATCTCAAGGATGATGAATGGAAACAGGATGCACCTGAGCTCAATTTTGAGTCTCATAGCAAAGGGTCTGAATTCTTATGTAAATAAGGTATTTTTTTTTAGCTAAATTTTTAATTGAATCTATTTTATAATAAGGCTGTAATTTAGGTGGTCTGAATACTTTCCGAATGCACTGTAATACTGTAGTTTTTACTGTAGTATTCTCCAGTATACTACAACATGCAATAGTAAGTATTACCCATGATTGAGGGATACTACAGTGTGTAGTATAGTATCCTATAGTATACTACAGTTTAGAATTCTCTAGTAAGTACTGTGGTATTCTATAGTAAACTAGTATTTTTTTCATGTGGGCAACTCACTCTCACATATTCACAATCCAACGCCCTCACATCCCTTTTATCCCCACACACACAGGTCTCCTACACTCTGATGCTCATCACCTATTCAATAACACTTACTCCCTCCTTCACATACTCACTAAACCACTCTCTCACTAACTCACCTATTCACTTCTTCATTCACCCACTCTCTTGTGTATAACCCCCTAGTCCTGTCTTCTGCTTCACTCACCTCCTCATACTCTCCTAGCTATCACACTCCCTAGGGCACATGAGAAACACTGCTTAGAGATAGGATAAAAAGATAGAGGGAATAGTCTGAGACAGAGAGTTGGAGAGAGAGACAGAGAGAGGGAGTAAGAGAGAGAAAACTATACATACCTTGGCCTAAACATCAGCGCCACAGGTAACTTCCACAAAGCTGTGAACGATCTGAGAGACAAGGCAAGAAGGGCATTCTATGCCATCAAAAGAAACATAAATTTCAACATACCAATTAGGATTTGGCTAAAAATACTTGAATCAGTCATAGAGCCCATTGCCCTTTATGGTTGTGAGGTCTGGGGTCCGCTCACCAACCAAGACTTCACAAAATGGGACAAACACCAAATTGAGACTCTGCACGCAGAATTCTGCAAAAATATCCTCCGTGTACAACGTAGAACACCAAATAATGCATGCAGAGCAGAATTAGGCCGATACCCACTAATTATCAAAATCCAGAAAAGAGCCGTTAAATTCTACAACCACCTAAAAGGAAGTGATTCACAAACCTTCCATAACAAAGCCATCACCTACAGAGAGATGAACCTGGAGAAGAGTCCCCTAAGCAAGCTGGTCCTGGGGCTCTGTTCACAAACACAAACACACCCTACAGAGCCCCAGGACAACAGCACAATTAGACCCAACCAAATCATGAGAAAACAAAAAGATAATTACTTGACACATTGGAAAGAATTAACAAAAAAACAGAGCAAACTAGAATGCTATTTGGCCCTAAACAGAGAGTACACAGCGGCAGAATACCTGACCACTGTGACTGACCCAAAATTAAGGAAAGCTTTGACTATGTACAGACTCAGTGAGCATAGCCTTGCTATTGAGAAAGGCCGCCGTAGGCAGACATGGCTCTCAAGAGAAGACATGCTATGTGCTCACTGCCCACAAAATGAGGTGGAAACTGAGCTGCACTTCCTAACTCCTGCCCAATGTATGACCATATTAGAGAGACATATTTCCCTCAGATTACACAGATCCACAAAGAATTCGAAAACAAATCCAAATTTGAAAAACTCCCAT
This sequence comes from Oncorhynchus mykiss, assembly GCF_013265735.2. NCBI lineage: Eukaryota > Metazoa > Chordata > Actinopteri > Salmoniformes > Salmonidae > Oncorhynchus > Oncorhynchus mykiss. The sequence goes on from NC_048577.1 coordinate 53,349,451, forward strand.
ATCTACTGGGTGAAATTCCACAGTGTGCCATCACAGCAGCAAGATTTGTGACCTGTTGCCACGAGAAAAGGGCAACCAGTGAAGAACACACACCATTGTAAATACAACCCATATTTATGCTTATTTATTTTATCTTGTGTCCTTTAACCATTTGTACATTGTTAAAACACTGTATATATATATATATATAATATGACATTTGTAATGTCTTTACTGTTTTGAAACCTCTGTATGTGTAATGTTTACTGTTAATTTTTGTTGTTTTTCACTTTATATTTTCACTTTGTATGTTGTCTACCTCACTTGCTTTGGCAATGTTAACACATGTTTCCCATGCCAATAAAGCCCTTGAATTGAATTGAATTGAATTGAGAGTTATAGAGAGAGCGACAGAGAGAGGGAAAGACGGGGAGAGAGAGCGATAGAGTGAGAGATGGAGAGAGGGAGAAAGAGAGAGGGGGGAGTGAGAGAGATAGAGAGGAGTGAGAGAGAAAGAGAGAGAGAGAGAGAGATGGCGAGAGAGACAGAAAGAGAGAGAGAGAAAGAGAGAGTGAGAGACAGAGAGAGAAGGAGTAAAAGAGAGAGATGGAGAGAGGAGTGAGAGAAAAAGAGAGACAGAGAGAGATGGAGAGAGAGAAACATACAACCTATATTTATGTTGATTTATTTTCCCTTTCGCACTTGAACTATTTGCACATCGTTACAACACTGTATATATATAATATGACATTTGAAATGTCTTTATTCTTTTGTAACTTCTGTGAGTGTAATGTTTACTGTACATTTTTATTGTTTATTTCACTTTTATTTATTATCTATTTCACTTGCTTTGGCAATGTAAACATACGTTTCCCATGCTAATAAAGCCTTTGAATTGAAAGAGAGAGACGAAGAGAGAGAGAGGGAAACACAGTTCCATGTTCTCCTGCTCAGAAAACATGAAAAAGTGGGCCACAGAACAACACCCCCAATGCATACACCTAGACAGATAGATAGGACTGACAGGACTGTGCATTAAACCCAGCATAGATATAGAAGGAACCAGTCTCTCTCCACTGCACCCATATGGACATGACCTCCCTCACTCACGGAGCACATGGTGTTACGCTGAATACCATCCCCCTCTCAACCCCTCAGCGCTTCTGTCACACTCTACAAATAACTCACACAGGGTCCCCAGATACAGCCACACCCCCCTAGCATTGTTTATATGCTCTCACAACTTCTCATTGGTCGATACAGAGATGTCAATCATTGTTTACCTGCTCTCATGACCTTTTATTGATCGATATGGACTTGTCAATCATGTCCAAGCCCCGCCCAGTCCTGTGTTTTCTGTTTATTTGTGTGCGTTGTGTGTCTCCTGACAGTGCTGTAATGTGCTGTACTGTGCTGCGCTGGCTAGGAAAATGCCTACTGCAGCCGTGACTGTGAAATACTGCACGCTTCCACGGGCGGACAAGGGCACACACTCCTCATTCAGGGGCTTTAAATCACACAGCACTGGAGGAGGTACACACACAACATAAACACGTGAGTGCTCACATCCCCACTGCAGAATAGGTGAGAGGGTGATTTTTATGGTCCTGTTGTCCTCCTGTCCTCGTTAATGGTCAGCCCCTCCCTGCATCTGAACATCCTGTACCCAGAAACACAGAGAGTGAGGGTCAGTAATTGAAGAGAGGGAATCAGTCACTGCTGGACTGAACTGGACATGGGTGTCCATGAATTCCTCTATAGGGGCCAGAGTTCAAAACATGGTTGTATGTGTGTGTTTTGTGTCTGGTCAGGCTCTGTGGAGTAGACAGTGTTAAATGTCTGGCGGGACACGTGAGCATCTTTACATACATTAACAACAATAGCTGTGGCTGAACAGTTTGTGGAGAGACAAAGTTGGGAGACATTTTGTGCATGTGCTCACACAGAATTACGTAGGCATGCTCGCACACACAGGCTGCTGTACATACACAGGAAGTTCTCTCTCTCTCCTCTTCTCCTTCCTGTCATCTGCCCAGCCTCTCCCCTTTCCTATCTCCTTTAAAATCATCCCCTCACCCAATCTATTTTCCTATTCCATCTCCCCCCTCTCATTTTCTCATCTACCCTCTCTCACCATCTCTCTCTCTCTGACCTGGCTATTTGCCCTGTGACACTCCCCTCTCTGGCAGTAGGGCCAAGTCCCTCTTCTGTCACTACATATCATCACCCTCTCTCTTCTCACTTGGTTCTCACTTTTCACCCCTCCAACCCTCATCTGACTCCCTCATCCTTAGGGCTCAGTGAGAGATAGAGTTATGCTGGTTTCGAGGCAGGGTTAGACAGACAGATGGGATGGATGGTTGGACTAGAGAAAGGCACAGGCACCAGAGCCTCATCCCACCCTCTGTCTGAGACCACTAGACAGACAGGAAGAGAGAGACAGAGAGAAATGGAAAACACAGAGAGAACAGCTGGTCTGGTAATGTAATACTGTAGCCGAGTCTAACTCCATGTACTGGGAGATAGGGTAGGATAGACTGGGCTAGTCTGTGAGATAGGGGAGGATAGACTGGGCTAGTCTGGGAGATAGGGGAGGATAGACTGGGCTAGTCTGGGAGATAGGGGAGGATAGACTGGGCTAGTCTACCCCTTGACTGCTGTAACAACAGCCTACCACAGAGCACCATATTACCTAGTACACAGGATCTCTTTCTCTATCTCTGTATGTCCCACCGGAACAGTCTCTTTTTCTCTCTCGCCTCCCCCATCTCCCTCTGTGTAACGTGTGTGGGAGACGATCCGTGAGATCCACCTGATAACCAAGTATACCGTTACCCTGCTGCTGCTGTGGAGTCATCACCTGGAGAGCAGTTGGACCTACAGGCAGAAGAAGAAGGAGAGGAAGGAGAGGGAGGGAAAGAGATGAGGGGGTGGAACACAAAAACACAGATGTATCTACATAAACACTAGCTATAGCTGGCATGCCAGAGGTGTTCTGACTGTGTACCATAACTGTCTCTCTCTTCATAAACAGCATTAAAACGATGCAGACCAGGCTATTGGACGTCATAGGTGTTTTCCTAACAGAGTACCATCATCCCTCTGAGGCTGAACGAATGGCAACAGTAGCAGTAGCTCGCTTGGCTACATAACAGACTCAGAATCCCATCTCTGGTTATGCGTGACATCAGACACCCAAGCACGTCAGCATGCGTGTACATATGTCCGTAGGATAGACTGGGCACAGCCCCTGCATGGCTTATGAGAGGAGTTGGGTGGAGTAGGAGGTGGGGTAAAATTACATCATAATACAATTTCATGGAAGTCGTTTTTTAAGGTGCTGTAGCCCTTGACTGTGTGCAGAATAATGTTGCCCCCTACTGGCAGAGAATGGGACATGCATGGCACTAAGCTCTTAAAAATGTTAATGCTACATTGAATGCTGCTAATGGATTTGTGCCACTCATCTATCCATTTTTACTCCACTTTTTACAACACATTTGTCTCATTGAGATAAAAGTGAGAATGTATTGTTTTTACATGTAACTTCTGTATTTGAAATAGGTTATCACTAGGTTTAAGGTCACATTATAATTCATAATATATTAAGGGAAAGGGGGATACCTACCGGTAGTCAATTGTACAACTGAATGTCTTGAACTGAAATGTGTCTTCTGCATTTAACCCCTCTGAATCAGATATGTAGTATTTCTGTGTGATGTTATGCTTCCTGGCTGTCACCTGTGGAATGCATTGACGCACAACTGCTATGTTGACTTATAAATGTCAATCAAACAATCAATAAATGAATCAATCAGCTGAATCAATAAATCAACCGTCATGAATTCCCCATGAAATTGAGTTTAATAGATTGTTAAAAATAAGGCTATGATGCTGTTTTAGCAAACATTTACCAGGAGAAACCACAGTTATGGCCATACGGCTTTAGGGGCCCAGAGAAAGGCCTGGTACATACTACAGACCATCCTCTGGAGATACACACACGCACGCACGCGCACACACACACCCACACACTCAAATGCAAGCCACACACACATGCAGACATCTACCCACCCAAAACGGTGGCAGTTAACAAGGATTTGAACCAAACAATACTTAGCAGTGTTCTTTAAAAAAAACATGCATAGCTTGGTACCATGAATGTGTAGTTGTCCTGATCAGTCCACAGACGTTACAGGACTGTTTAGCGTTGATCCTTGTGTATTTTCCAGTTTCTATTGACCATGGTTTCATTTTATGGCACCATTATTACTGATCACTTTGAATATTCTCCTAGTATGTTTATTCATGTAGAAAGTTACATTCTGAACCACCGAGGCTCAATAAGAAAAATAAATACTGGAATGGCTACAACACGATGTGAACGTTATTTCTTCTGAATTGGAAAATAAATAGGCCGAGGCCTAACCAATCCCAACCCAGTTTTTTTTCCTTCAAATATATAAAAATGAAACACTTGTCTATTGGTTTTTCTGCTTTCGGATAACAGACACCATCAAAATACAGATTCATTTATAGAAGTGTCTCACAGACAACAAGTACAAAGAGCACAAAATCAAAAGTAAAAAAAGTTATTTGAATGCATTTGTAAAAACACAAAAACAAATGAAACACAAAGCAAACTTAGTTCTGTGTGGACAACGCAAAGCAAACTTAGTTCTGTGTGGACAACGCAAAGCAGACTTAGTTCTGTGTGGACAATGCTTTTTAAGGTGCAACGTAAACACTTACGCTCATTAATAAATTCCCTGTGAAATATACCATTTATCAGAGATGAAACCTTAAAAAATATATATTCATCATCAAATCATTGCTATTATGACTTTACTTAAAACCCCCAGAGAAGATGCAAATGGATAATTAGATAGATAGATACGAATGACATGTAATATTATTTTCATACTTCATTTTTTTTGTCCTTTGGTAACTGGGTACACCTTGACAGAAATAAATAGTCCGTTACACCCTTTTCCCCTAAAATAGTTAGCACATTTTTAGTATAAGTGAACATTACCACGGACGGGTGTTCTACTTCAAGCGGCCTACATTATGTTTAAAAGTGCCAGGGAGATCTAGCATGAGGGAAGACCCTAAATTGCAGCAGGAGCACATTTCCCCAAAATGGCGGAACAGAGAGTTTGGCCCAAAATGGCAGAGCAAGCAGACCTTTGGACGGAGATACAGTACAAGACTTCCCCATGCAGGCTGATACTAACTTCGACACCGTTACAATACTTCAAAGTGGATCTTTTCTCCCCGATTACTTCAAGAAAGTGAGGAAATAAGAAAGGCTTTTTAAAGTTTTGGAACATTACATCTCACAGTCCGTTCTACACACAGAGGTGCCCAAACATTGCTCACATTACCAACACCACAAAGGTAGCAAAAATAAATCTGTTTTGTTCAAAGGTTACGATCTAAAATGCTCGACACGGTAAAGGCGACAGTGAACCCACACACATACAGTCCCATATCAGAACTTTACAACATAAGATATCAATTCAGTGCAAAACACCTTAACCATTCCCTTTTGTCTTCTGCTTCTAAACATACAATACTGATGTTCCCTTATTCAGTGTCATCTTAAATCAATATAATGCAGTTCCTCATCTTTGTTGACTGTACTGTTATTTTAATTATTTGTTCATCCTGTGCCATTATTGTACGTGCAGTAAATATCATATAAGAAGTTTGCCTCACAGGAAAATGACGTTATTTGATTCTTATTGAACTATAGGAAGTACGTAGCACCGACACATGATGGTACAGTACATATGTAATAACCTGGCATAATAAGTCTGTCCCTTTAGAGTAACTGTCCAGTGTTTCCACATTTCAATGAAATATGACCTATAGTTAATGACAATATGAGTGAAATAGTTTTCCTAGTTTTAAAAATGTAAGTATGTAAAAAATAAATAAAAGCAGCTTTTCTATGGAATGGTGTGGACTTACCCCAACAACAGAATGGTGTGGACTTAACCCAACAACAGAATGGTGTGGACTTAACCCAACAACAGAATGGTGTGGACTTACCCCAACAACAGAATGGTGTGGACTTACCCCAACAACAGAATGGTGTGGACTTACCCCAACAACAGAATGGTGTGGACTTAACCCAACAACAGAATGGTGTGGACTTAACCCAACAACAGAATGGTGTGGACTTAACCCAACAACAGAATGGTTTGGACTTAACCCAACAACAGAATGGTGTGGACTTAACCCAACAACAGAATGGTGTGGACTTAACCCAACAACAGAATGGTGTGGACTTACCCCAACAACAGAATGGTGTGGACTTAACCCAACAACAGAATGGTGTGGACTTAACCCAACAACATAATGGTGTGGACTTAACCCAACAACAGAATGGTGTGGACTTACCCCAACAACAGAATGGTGTGGACTTAACCCAACAACAGAATGGTGTGGAGGTACCCCAACAACAGAATGGTGTGGACTTACCCCAACAACAGAATGGTGTGGAGGTACCCCAACAACAGAATGGTGTGGACTTACCCCAACAACAGAATGGTGTGGACTTACCCCAACAACAGAATGGTGTGGACTTAACCCAACAACAGAATGGTGTGGACTTACCCCAACAACAGAATGGTGTGGACTTACCCCAACAACAGAATGGTGTGGACTTACCCCAACAACAGAATGGTGTGGAGGTACCCCAACAACAGAATGGTGTGGACTTACCCCAACAACAGAATGGTGTGGACTTACCCCAACAACAGAATGGTGTGGAGGTACCCCAACAACAGAATGGTGTGGAGGTACCCCAACAACAGAATGGTGTGGACTTAACCCAACAACAGAATGGTTTGGACTTAACCCAACAACAGAATGGTGTGGAGGTACCCCAACAACAGAATGGTGTGGACTTACCCCAACAACAGAATGGTGTGGACTTACCCCAACAACAGAATGGTGTGGACTTAACCCAACAACAGAATGGTGTGGACTTAACCCAACAACAGAATGGTGTGGAGGTACCCCAACAACAGAATGGTGTGGAGGTACCCCAACAACAGAATGGTGTGGAGGTACCCCAACAACAGAATGGTGTGGACTTAACCCAACAACAGAATGGTTTGGACTTAACCCAACAACAGAATGGTGTGGAGGTACCCCAACAACAGAATGGTGTGGACTTACCCCAACAACAGAATGGTGTGGACTTACCCCAACAACAGAATGGTGTGGACTTAACCCAACAACAGAATGGTGTGGACTTAACCCAACAACAGAATGGTGTGGAGGTACCCCAACAACAGAATGGTGTGGAGGTACCCCAACAACAGAATGGTGTGGACTTACCCCAACAACAGAATGGTGTGGACTTACCCCAACAACAGAATGGTGTGGACTTACCCCAACAACAGAATGGTGTGGACTTACCCCAACAACAGAATGGTGTGGACTTACCCCAACAACAGAATGGTGTGGACTTACCCCAACAACAGAATGGTGTGGACTTAACCCAACAACAGAATGGTGTGGACTTAACCCAACAACAGAATGGTGTGGACTTACCCCAACAACAGAATGGTGTGGACTTACCCCAACAACAGAATGGTGTGGACTTAACCCAACAACAGAATGGTGTGGACTTACCCCAACAACAGAATGGTGTGGACTTACCCCAACAACAGAATGGTGTGGACTTACCCCAACAACAGAATGGTGTGGACTTAACCCAACAACAGAATGGTGTGGACTTAACCCAACAACAGAATGGTGTGGAGGTACCCCAACAACAGAATGGTGTGGAGGTACCCCAACAACAGAATGGTGTGGACTTACCCCAACAACAGAATGGTGTGGACTTACCCCAACAACAGAATGGTGTGGACTTACCCCAACAACAGAATTGTGTGGACTTACCCCAACAACAGAATGGTGTGGACTTACCCCAACAACAGAATGGTGTGGACTTACCCCAACAACAGAATGGTGTGGACTTAACCCAACAACAGAATGGTGTGGACTTAACCCAACAACAGAATGGTGTGGACTTAACCCAACAACAGAATGGTGTGGACTTAACCCAACAACAGAATGGTGTGGACTTAACCCAACAACAGAATGGTGTGGAGGTACCCCAACAACAGAATGGTGTGGACTTAACCCAACAAAAGAATGGTGTGGACTTACCCCAACAACAGAATGGTGTGGACTTACCCCAACAACAGAATGGTTTGGACTTAACCCAACAACAGAATGGTGTGGACTTAACCCAACAACAGAATGGTGTGGACTTAACCCAACAACAGAATGGTGTGGACTTACCCCAACAACAGAATGGTGTGGACTTACCCCAACAACAGAATGGTTTGGACTTAACCCAACAACAGAATGGTGTGGACTTACCCCAACAACAGAATGGTGTGGACTTAACCCAACAACAGAATGGTGTGGACTTAACCCAACAACAGAATGGTGTGGACTTACCCCAACAACAGAATGGTGTGGAGGTACCCCAACAACAGAATGGTGTGGACTTAACCCAACAACAGAATGGTGTGGACTTACCCCAACAACAGAATGGTGTGGACTTAACCCAACAACAGAATGGTGTGGACTTAACCCAACAACAGAATGGTGTGGACTTAACCCAACAACAGAATGGTGTGGACTTACCCCAACAACAGAATGGTGTGGACTTAACCCAACAACAGAATGGTGTGGACTTAACCCAACAACAGAATGGTGTGGACTTACCCCAACAACAGAATGGTGTGGACTTAACCCAACAACAGAATGGTGTGGACTTAACCCAACAACAGAATGGTGTGGACTTAACCCAACAACAGAATGGTGTGGACTTAACCCAACAACAGAATGGTGTGGACTTAACCCAACAACAGAATGGTGTGGACTTAACCCAACAACAGAATGGTGTGGACTTAACCCAACAACAGAATGGTGTGGACTTACCCCAACAACAGAATGGTGTGGGCATATACCGGTCATTAAAACTATTTATGTGAGTAGACCGCTGATTGGCCAGCTCATCCTCCTCAGGAGGATGACATCATCCTCAATGAGGAAAAGCAAGCATTTTTGAAACGGTCTGTTTGAGATACAAGTTTGAGGTGGAGGATTTGAAGTGTCAACAATATTATTTGAGTATGAGTTAACAGAATACAAACTTCTAAAAGTGAGATTTTCACTGGACAGTTACTTTAAAACACTGAGCTGCCTTTATACCGCAGTCGACTTCTAGAATGTGCTGCAGATATCTGGAGCAAGTGAAAACAACGGTTTGAAAAGGGCCCGGTGAAGTGCACTGCACTTAAAATGAGTGCACTTATCTATCCCATGTGCACTTATCAGGAGTTGACTTCACTGCTTCACTTTAACCTGGCAAACATTAGGCCCCAAATTCATGGATACATTTAAAACAGACACTAAAAGAATCCTTAGCAACAATGTAGTCATCCACAGTAGTAATAATAATATCAATAATAACAACTTAAAACCTAAGGGAGGGGCATGCGGGGGGGTTGTGCGACCGAGTAGTGATGTGGCAGTCTGTGATTGGCTCACTCCTGGCAGGAAGTGACTTGCCAGACGATGATGTGGCTGCGTTCTGGTTTGGCGGGGGTGGCCTGCTTCATGGTGGGCTCCGATAGGCTGCCATCCACCTCTCCTACATCATCACCTGTTGAGGAGAGATACGTCATATAATGTCATACCCACACACACACACACACACACACACACACACACACACACACACACACACACACACACACACACACGCACACACACACACACACACTCACCCATTCTGAAGTCGATGTAGCCTTCTCCTCCACTCATGACCAGGAAGGTTTTGGCAGGTTCAGAGGTCGCCATGTCAGACGATTCAGAGGCGGGGTCATCCGACCCAGAATCCCCTCCGGGCCCGGGGGACGGGATCACCTGACCTGGAACAGGAAGTTAAGTATTGAGTACTTCCTCGGTCAAGTTCAGGAAGAAAACTGAATGAAACAGGTAGGAAGGGACTGCCTGCGCAGAATAATTTTTATTTTCTGTTGCAAAATGTAGCACACCCTAATGATCACTACCCCTTGCTACTTACCTGGGACGGCTGCAAAGAACTTGACTGCATCTCTGTGTCCGTGGAAACACAGCTGTGCCTGTGCCATGGAACAGTAGGGCACGAAGCTGCCTGGCAAAGTGCTCTCCGTGCCCTCCTCACTGAACACCCGCACGGCACCGCCAGGGCGATTTGGCACTGCACCCGCTGTCTTGTTGGCTACAACGTCACAACAACAACAAGACAACTATAGAGTTAAAAACAAAACCTATAGAGTAATGATGTCAGGAAAAACTCCTGGCCTTAAATTAAGCATTTCTTAACTGTAATGTTTTGCGAAGTGAATCCATTTAGCTTGTTATCCATCCATAGCAAGCGGCACACTGCAAAGCCTCCATTATAAACTGGATGTTCGATCCCTGAATGCTGATGGACTGACAGCCATGGTATATCAGATCGTATACCACGAGTATGACAAAAATGTTTATTTGTACTGCTCTAATTACGTTGGTAACCAGTTTATAATAGCAAAAAGGCACCTTGGGTGTTTGTGGTATAGGTCCAATATACCACGGCTAAGGGCTGTGCCTAAGAACAGCAAGGCCATCCTGAAAACACATACAGTAGACCCAAAGCCAAGGTCACGCTGTAAACATGCTACACATGGAAAGGAAGGAGTCGTTATGAAATGAATGAATGGAGTGAAACATTTAGAAACAACACAGACAAGTTAAAACTAAAAGACATCAACAGAGCGACAATGACTGTGACTGCCCTGCCCTGCACAGACAATGAAGCAGTCAGTTGGGTCTGTTTGTTTGTCTAGCCGCATAGAGAGAAGCAGAAAACTAACTTAAGGAGAGACCAGAGACCCACTACTAGGATCAGAAACAACAGGCAGGGAGAGACCAGAGACCCACTACTAGGATCAGAAACAACAGGCAGGGAGAGACCAGAGACCCACTACTAGGATCAGAAACAACAGGCAGGGAGAGACCAGAGACCCACTACCAGGATCAGAAACAACAGGCAGGGAGAGACCAGAACTGACCAAAGAGCACAAACCAGGCCCAAATACACGGAGAGGAGGATAGAGAGAGAGAAGGGTAGAGAGAAAAGAGGAGAAGATGCAGCTATATGGAACTGACTAGGAATAGAAGCACTAGAGATAGAAAGGGCAAGACAGCAGGACAGAGGAGGAGGGACAGAGGGAGAGAAACAGAGTAGTAAAGAAAGGGAGAAGTCTGGTTAAGCTTGCTGTGTGATGGAGACTCACCCCTGAGGCCCCTCAGTAAGACTCCATGCTGAGGAGGACCTATAGCTTCAGTGAAAGAGGGAGGAGAGGAGGAGGGATATATGGAGCAGCGGAGGAGTAGAGAGTCTATGAATACCCACTCTCTCCTTTACAGACAGCTAATTGGAGCTGTTTCATTCACTGTATGAGTGTTAATTCAGCAGGTTGGTATTTATTGGGATGACTCATGTACTGAGGCAGCTCAGCAGGATAGCCACTAGCTGGCACAGCCACAGACATTAAACCCTAACTGTAACCACACTGCTAACCTTATGCCTAACCTTCAATTAAGACCAAAAAGCTCATTTCTGATAATGACTTTGTACAATATAGCCAATTTTGACTTTGCAGCTGGCCCATCAAGTGGAAATCGCTCAATAAACGTCAACCTGCATGAATGAATGGGCCAAGTTAAAGTAGATAAACCTTTTCACCATCCAACAACTTTATACAGTGGCTTAAAAAATATTTGTTGATCGTTGCGTTGTTATAAAACATGGTATTTTGAGGGACGTGAACATTTTCAAGGGGCAAGGAACAATGATTGAGGGAAGGTGAGGAGAGGAGGCCATCTTAGATGACTGAGATGTAGCTGGTATGGACTTACCTTCTGACAGCGGGATGGAGATGATGACACCATTTCCTGTTCCGACCCACAGACGGCTACAGGATATCATGAGGGCTGTGATCCTGACGAAGGAGAAGCCCAGTTTACCCGTACCTAGAGAAGGGGAGAGAAGAGAGGACAGGGTCATAACACTGCTTAAACTCATGCTAAATTGACAGTGTTACAGGGTAACAATGTACACTGAGTGTACAAAACACTTCCCATGACAGACTGACCGGGTGAATCCAGGTGAAATCTAGGATCCATTATTCATGTTAAATCCACTTCAATCAGCGTAGACGAAGTGGAAGAGACCGTTTAAAGAAGGATTTTTAAGCCTTGAGACAATTGAGACATGGATTGTGTTTGTGTGCCATTCAGAGGGTGAATGGGCAAGACAAAATATATAAGCATGGTACTGTTTTGATGATGTGTTTGATGTGTTTTTCGATTTCATTTGCATTGATGTCAGAGTGGTTAGAGGGACAATAGAGCCCTGAGTACCAGACCATTAGCGACCTGACGGTCGTTAGCGAGTTGGGTGCTACTGTACCAACGCATGTCCAGAGTGCATAAGAGAAGATTACTGTGAATCAACGGTCATGTGGAATTTGACCGAGGCCATGACTCATGACGCCGGTGTGGTAATACAGTAACTGCAACAGCCCTAAGCACAATCATTCACGTATTCCCCATGCATTCTATTGAAACAAAGTTATTTTTCATCTACCATCCTAAAACTCCTCTGCTTTGTCAATGTCAATACTTCATGGCAATAAAGTTGTATTGATTTAAACAGTGAGTCAATGTACAGTACCCAGCATCTTGGAGACGTAGGGCTCTATGTCGACATCCTGGAGGTGCTGGTAGGTGTGGGCGTGGAACAGTCTGAGGGTGGAGTCCAGGCGGATGGATACCCAGATCCCATCTCCCACCCAGGCCAGCTGACGCACCTGACTCTCCTTCCGGGGGTGGGCGTCAAACAACTTCTACACAGGAGGAAATAGAGAAAGTAGCATTATAACCATGTTAAACCACACTATATCACTATCAGATATTGCACAGACATCATGGGCCGATATACAGTGTATATTCTATTTGATTGTGGTTGTACTGTTGAGAGAATACATAAATGTTAGATCACAAGAAACATAAGACAATGAGATCTCAAAGGACAAAGTGGGCTGGAGTTATTCTAACCTATGTGGAATAAGTCACCAAAGGGCCTTTATCAATTTCATGGATGAAAGTCTTAAAAGTAGAACTACGACAATTAGAGCAACAAAACATCTTCAAACCAAAAGGGAGATTATACAATAACTTTAAGTGTCATTTTGTGAAACTTCCTTTTGGGTGTTTTGGAAAAGACTTCTAACAGCTGTGGGGAAAGTCATAAGGATTCCCATTTATCTAGCACTTTTCTGAAACACAAATCGCTTTACACTGTCCCCTCTTCTACCATCAGAAGGTTTCCAGTATAAACCACGTCAGATGATGTACCTCTATCCTCATGGCCCTGGGTTGGATGACGTAGATCTTGTTCCTGTAGCCACACCACACCTTGTCATGCACCACTGTCATACAGCGGATAGAGTGGTGCGGCCGGCCCAGGTCTAGTAGGTGGTAGTTGGTCAGATCCCACTGTCCCTCTGCATAGGGAGAAACACACACAAACTATATGCTTGTGACACAAAATGGCTGCCAAGCCGTTTTACTCCAGGGAGCATCACAATACAGGTTAACGTTTATTAGAGTCTGGTCCTGGAGGCAGAACTGAGTGATTTCCGCTAGATAGGACAGCTGTAAAGTCACAATTGTCTATATTGTAAAAATTCATATAAACACACATTTGCGTTTGGGTCTTAATTTAAGGTTAGGGTTAGGCATTAGGGTTAGCAGTGTGGTTACGGTTATGGTTAGGTTTAAATGAATTTTGTATTACTTTGTGGCTGGGCCAGCTAGAAGATTTATTACAAAAACGCTAACCTGCATCACAATATGGCTTGAATCAATGCATCCTTACCCAGGCCTCTGTGGAATATAGCCAACGTGCCATCAGCCAAGGCAACCAGGACTCTTCCTCTCACATGCCTGCAGACAGAGAGCACACATAGACATGTCTGGTGAGATATACATGGCCTGAATACTCAGTACAAGACATGTCTGGTGAGATATACATGGCCTGAATACTCAGTACAAGACATGTCTGGTGAGATATACATGGCCTGAATACTCACTACAAGACATGTCTGGTGAGATATACATGGTCTGAATACTCACTACAAGACATGTCTGGTGAGATATACATGGCCTGAATACTCACTACAAGAGATGTCTGGTGAGATATACATGGCCTGAATACTCACTACAAGACATGTCTGGTGAGATATACATGGCCTGAATACTCACTACAAGACATGTCTGGTGAGATATACATGGTCTGAATACTCACTACAAGACATGTCTGGTGAGATATACATGGCCTGAATACTCACTACAAGACATGTCTGGTGAGATATGCATGGCCTGAATACTCACTACAAGACATGTCTGGTGAGATATACATGGCCTGAATACTCACTACAAGAGATGTCTGGTGAGATATACATGGCCTGAATACTCACTACAAGTAGTGTCTGGTGAGATATACATGGCCTGAATACTCACTACAAGACATGTCTGGTGAGATACACATGGCCTGAATACTCACTACAAGACATGTCTGGTGAGATATACATGGCCTGAATACTCACTACAAGTACTGTCTGGTGAGATATGCATGGCCTGAATACTCACTACAAGACATGTCTGGTGAGATATACATGGCCTGAATACTCACTACAAGACATGTCTGGTGAGATATGCATGGCCTGAATACTCACTACAAGACATGTCTGGTGAGATTTACATGGCCTGAATAGTCAGTACAAGTACTGTCTGTCTCTCTTTGAGAACCTTTGTGTGTGAAATAATCAATAAATCATATCAATCATGTAGGGTATCAGTCAAAAGTTTGGACACACCTACTCATTCTTTAATTTGACTATTTTCTACGTAGAATAATAGTTAAGACATCAAAACTACGAAATAACAAATATGGAATCATGCAGTAACCAAAAAAAGTGTTAAACAAATCAAAATAGATTTAATATTTGAAATTCTTCAAAATAACCACTCTTTGCCTTGATGACAGCTTTGCACGCTCTTGGCATTCTCTCAACCAGCTTCATGTGGTAGTAACCTGGAATATATTTCAATCAACAGGCGTGCCTTGTTAAAAGTTAATATGCAGAATTTCTTTCCTTAATGCATTTGAGCCAATCAGTTGTGTTGTGACAAGGCAAGAACAGCTCAAATAAGCAAAGAGAAATGACAGTCCATCATTACTTTAAGACATGAAGGTCGGTCAATCCGCAAAATTTCAAGAACTTTCAAAGTTTCTTCAAGCGCAGTTGCAACAAACACCAAGCACTATGATGAAATGGCTCTTATGAGGACCGCCACAGGAAAGGAAGACCCAGAGTTACCTCTGCTGCAGAGGATAAGTTCATTATAGTAAAATACATTATATCAAAATGACTGTGTGAATTGGCCGAATTGCAGCAAAGAAACCACTACTCAAAGACACCAATAAGAAGAAGAGACTTGTTTGAGCCAAGAAACAAGCGCCAAGGACATTAGACCGGTGGAAATCTGTCCTTTGGTCTGATGAGTCCAAATTTCTGATTTTTGGTTCCAACCTCTGTGTTTTTGTGAGACGCAGAATAGGTGAACGGATGATCACCGCATGTGTAGTTCCCACCGTGAAGCATGGAGGAGGAGGTGTGATGGTGTGGGGGTGCTTTGCTGGTGACAATGTCAGTGATTTTTTTTTAGAATTCAAGCCACACTTAACCAGCATGGCTACCACAGCATTCTGCAGCGATACGCCATCCCATCTGGTTTGCTCTTAGTGGGACTATCATTTGTTTTTCAGCAGGACAATGACCCTAAACACACCTCCAGACTGTGTAAGGGCTACTTGACCAAGAAGGAGAGTGATGGAGTGCTGCATCAGATGACCTGGCCTCCACAATCACCTGACCTCAACCCAATTGAGATGGTTTGGGATGAGTTGGACTGCAGAGTGAAGGAAAAGCAGCCAACAAGTGCTCAGCATTTGTGGGAACTCCTTCAAGACTGTTGGAAAAGAGTCCTCAGAGTACTCACACTATGTTGAGGATGGAGTCCTTTAGCTTGATGGCGTGGAGACACTTCCTCCACCGAGCCACAGACGAGTGCACATACAAACTAGAGAGGGAGGAGACAAGAGAGGAGACAAAGATTAAGAAACACAATCCCCAAATAAATGGGGCTGATTTTCTAAAGATAATTATATGGATCAGGGTGCATAAAAAAAAATTAACAGAGAAATTACAAAAAATGTATAATGCATTTTTCTTTTCTTGACCAAAGAGATTCTACTGTATATTCCATACTCATTTATTTCTGTGTGGCCCTAGTGGCCCCTGGTGACCACTCCCTTGTCCTCACCATCCGTTCTGGGCCCCCAGCCACATGGTGGGCAGGGCGCTGCTCATCCTCTGGACGTCCTCCCCAGCAGGGAGCATGTCGTCGGGAAGAGACGCCTCACCCACCCCATCCTGGTCCCTGGGAGACAGAGAGAAAGAACAGGGCTGGTGAGCTTTAGTGTATCAAACACACATTAATCACTCATGTATAAAACCCAGTGCCTTAAACAAGGGACCAGAGTTGTCCCTGGTCAGGTCACTACTAACTAGTACTAGGTCAGACAGTCTCACCTCTGTGTGTCTGCAGTGGAGGACTCATGGTGACCGGCTCCCAGAGGGTCTGTGAACACGTGTTCTGTGTAGATGCCTGGCTGACTGACGACCAGCCCCTGGTTCTCCTCCCCCTCCTCTGTAGCCTCTGTGGCCTCTTCCGCCGTGGGGACCCCATCCTCTGCAGGACTGGGCTCTCTGGACAGATCCACTGTTGGGTGGAGGTAGGGGGAATTTGTAGAGAGAAAATATTACAGTAAGTATGCATTAGATACAAAAGGATGATTCAGGGTGGAACCCAGGGCATACCCCAGTTTTAATGTGTGTGAAAGTGTGAAAATGCCAACATTAAAAACCCCTCATTCAACTACTCCTGGTTGAATGAAATGGTATAGTTCTGGGCAGGAACAAATGCCTTCAAACCCTGTATCTCTCCAGGACTAGTGATGGAGGTGACCACTGCTATAATGTCCTGAACCGCGGCCAGTTCCTGTGTCTGTGTTACCTGAGCTGTGCTGGGCCGGGAGGTCATTGAGCCCTGCCCCGGCCATCTGGAGGACGGCGGTGGTCCCTTCCGTTGCCAAGGCGCCGTCGCTGCCCGCGGAGCCCAGACTGGCCACGCTGCCTGTCAATGACACGCCATCAACTGGCCCGGACTCCAGGTCCTGGGGTACAGGTAGCTCCTCCCCTGCAGGGTAGTCTGTCTCCAACACACCTGAGAAACAGACATGTGAAAACACACAGAAGTGAGCACACACACACAGTACCGTTTTATTCATTCCATTCAGACGTTACAATGACCCCTTCATCTGATTGAGGGTAACACCAGCCAACACTGACATACACAGACCCATCTTGAGACATTATGAGGAATTTTAATACTATAAATTCCTCATAAACTGTACACAAACATACACACACAAACTACACACAAACATCACACACACACCTGGTATGCTGGCGATGCAGAGGACGTGTGAGTTGCAGGCGTAGAAGCTGTCCAGCAGGTCAGAGGGCTGGTTGGCCTCCAGCACCATGACTTTAGTAGAGGAGTGGGTACTGGTACAGATCCACACCCTGCAGGACATCTCATCCTGCAGGCGCAGCTCCTTCTCCTTCTCCTGGTCACCTTTCTCCTGCTCCTGAAGCAAGGACAGGACAGACTGATCATGAGTAAGGACAGGACAGGCTGATCATGAGCAAGGACAGGACAGACTGATCATGAGTAAGGACAGGACAGACTGATCATGAGTAAGGACATGACAGACTGATCATGAGCAAGGACAGGACAGACTGATCATGAGCTCCATTATACCAGGACTAGTATGTATAAGGGCTAACAATGTTGACTCGACTGAGGCCTGTCATGATGGCTTGAGGCCAGTACTAGTAAATATGAGAGCTTTAACTTGTGTCTGTATGTATTACCATCCAGTCTGCTTTCTCCAGTCATTTACAGTACAAGCTCTCAAAAACAGCATTAAACTGTTTTAAACACACTTATATTGTATAAAGTTCCAGCATACAGTACTTTTGTTGACTGATATACAAGCTCTCTAAAACAGTCAGAAGTTTCCATATACTGTCCTGTGATCCTGATGAGACACCCTCCTTACGTCAAGGTGCTTAAGGTACGGGTACACCCCCCTTGGCCAACATGCTCAAAACACCTCCCCCTTACCTTGTTCTCTGTCTCTAAATGGTCCAGGCTGCTCACAGAGCCCTTCCTGCTCTGTCCTTCCAACATGGACCCTCCCTCTCTGATCTTCCCTCCTGACAGGTTCACACCCGCAGCACACCACAGCTGCAGACATATCAATCAATCAATCAAACAACGTACAATTTATAGAAATTGCATTTAAAAAAGCTCAATACACCACAGGAGGTTAGTGGCACCTTAATTAGGGAGGACGGGAACGTGGTAATGGCTGGAGCGGAATGAGTGGAAAGGTATCAACAACATCAAACACAAAGTTTCCATGTGTTTGATGCCACTCCATTTGCTCCATTCCAGCCATTATTATGAGCCGTCCTCCCCTCAGCAGCCTCCATTGCAAAACATGTATTATACTAGTGTATCACAACTTGGTATTAAAATGTTGCATTGTGCACAATAGTAATGTATGTTTTCACAGATCAAAATGAAGTTAACTTAATCACAGTGTGTGCTGTGCTCACCTTCATAGAAGCATCTTTCTGGTCCAGGGGCCTCAGGTAGACTGGCACAGGTAGATTCTTCTCTTTGTTCTCTGTTGGGCCCCCGTTCACTACCTGAAAGGACACACAAGATGTCATATAACAAATAAAAACTTGGATATGGTTATTATTGCGAACTCTCTCCCTCTCTCTCTCCCTCCCATCCCCTCCTCTCCTACCTTAGATTTGCTGGGTAGACTCCATCCGTGGGCCTGTACCTGTCCATCCTCCTTCTGCATGTGGGCTTTGACCTGTCTGTACTGGGCCCTCTTTTGCTCCCTACGGGACGGAGAGGCGCACGGGTCCATTCTGACAGGGAGACAGGACAAAAAGGGAATTTCATTACAAAAAATTACATTATGGGCCGGTTTGCTGAATCCTGTACTAGAAAGCACTGTCAAATGAGATTCTCCAATGAAAAAGCTTTGAGGTCCAGAAATATGCCCAATATGGGAAACAAGCCCTAGGAGTATATGAACGTTTGTGTAGCATGGTTATGAAGAGTTCTAAAATAGAACAGGTTATGAAGAGTTCTAAAATAGAACAGGTTATGAAGAGTTCTAAAATAGAACAGGTTATGAAGAGTTCTAAAATAGAACAGGTTATGAAGAGTTCTAAAATAGAACAGGTTATGAACAGTTCTAAAATAGAACAGGTTATGAAGAGTTCTAAAATAGAACAGGTTATGAAGAGTTCTAAAATAGAACAGGTTATGAAGAGTTCTAAAATAGAACAGGTTATGAACAGTTCTAAAATAGAACAGTTCTAAAATAGAACAGGTTATGAACAGTTCTAACCATCATAAGTAGTTGACCCACATATCCATGATTCTATTATAAGTGCTGTGTAATACATGGAGTGAATGACCATAGCTCAACATGGCAAAGGTCAAGAGAGGAATAAGGAGAGCTACAACATTACTAACACATGACAGAATGAGTGCTGTGTCACTACTCACTCCTCGTTGAGGAAGTCGAAGGCCTTGGACTTCTCGGTGGGGAACTGGGAGAAGGTGCTGCTCCTCTTCTTCATTCCCCCTCCTGCAGGGGGCATGTACTTCACCTCCCTCCCCTGGGACTCCGCCTTCTTCATCACTGCCGTGCTGGAGGAGGAGGGGCTAAAGAGGCGGCTGAAACTGCGGGGGGGAGAGAGAAACCATAGGGATGCGAAGGGGGGGGGGGGGGGGGGGGGGGGGTTGGTATAGGGAGGCGCAAGGCCGGGGGTCAACCACCAACCAACAGTAAACAGTCACCCACCACCACCACCATCACCTCAAGTATAGTGAAGTGAAGCATTCTGGGGATTTGGGTACGTTGATTAACAAAACCAAGGCCCACCCATCACAATACCACTCGTGGCCCCTTAACTGAACGGGAGTCATACATATTAATATATAGTATTATAAGCCTACATACAGTACACTAGTACTGTATATTAGGACACCTACACCTGTGTATTTCTGTGTTTGTATATACGTTTTGGCATATGTTATCTGAATGTCGATAGCAGATAGTAATCTGAAAGTGTGGGACAGATGGTAATCAAGCAGATAGATTTCAATAGACTGCATAACATGTGATTACAATGAGCTCCACAGGACAGTAAGAGGAAAGAGCCCCATGTTAAGACAGTTAATCACAGTAAAACTCACAGGGATGAAGGAGGACACCTCTGTCAGTTGATCAAAAGAAGCATGCAATTATATTTTTCATTATTTTCTTCATATGTCTACACATCATACTGTAATGGACAGTAGATCTTACAAGAGTGTGCATTAATAAAGAGTTGGACATATTTAAATCTCCGCACTACAACAGGTTATAGGCCTATTGCAGAACGAAGCACTTGTCCATACATTTTCCTGTAAACAAATACAACTTCTGAGAGGACATGAAGGAGGTACAATCAGCTGACATAGACCTCTCCCTCTCAGCAGTCTTTAAGCAGACTAGCAGGACGACATAAGGCAACAGGGTCAGGCGGGGGGGGAGGGCAAGAGAATCACATTGGACTGATTTGTTTGTGGATTGGATGGAAAACATGAAGAGTAGTACACATCCAGGATATGTCTATTGTTCAGGGGACTGTAGCAGACCTGGGTTGAAATACTATTCAAAATCCTTCAAAGACTTTGAACGTTTGCTTTAGGCTGCATGGACTGCCAGGTGGGTGAGATATACGCAGTTGGGAATTGTCTATTGGTTCCGTTGCAATAGGCAAGCTCAATCAAGCAAAGCTAAAGGATTTGATAGGATTTGAAATAGTATTTAAACCCATGGCTAGACTGTAGTTACTGTACCAAGGGGCAAGAGAGGGATGGCTATGATTTTTAAAACATTTACCTAAGACTGAACATTTAATAGCACATCCAAAAAGAAAGAAAACAGGGATGGAATTTCCAGAATGTTAGCATGTTGATAGTGTTGAATACATCATATCAGAAATGTATAGAATTCCTATGAGTTTTTTGGTACAGGTAGTCATTGAAGGAGAAATGCTTACAATTGCCAGATGCTGGATTTCTTCTTCTCAGTCAGGGAAGGGTTTTCTCTGGAGGCTCTGGTAAGACAACACAACATCATGTTAAAGGGTTTTCTCTGGAGGCTCTGGTAAGACAACACAACATCCTGTTAAAGGGTTTTCTCTGGAGGCTCTGGTAAGACAACACAGCATCATGTTAAAGGGTTTTCTCTGGAGGCTCTGGTAAGACAACACAGCATCATGTTAAAGGGTTTTCTCTGGAGGCTCTGGTAAGACAACACAGCATCATGTTAAAGGGTTTTCTCTGGAGGCTCTGGTAAGACAACACAGCATCATGTTAAAGGGTTTTCTCTGGAGGCTCTGGTAAGACAACACAGCATCATGTTAAAGGGTTTTCTCTGGAGGCTCTGGTAAGACAACACAGCATCATGTTAAAGGGTTTTCTCTGGAGGCTCTGGTAAGACAACACAGCATCATGTTAAAGGGTTTTCTCTGGAGGCTCTGGTAAGACAACACAACATCATGTTAAAGGGTTTTCTCTGGAGGCTCTGGTAAGACAACACAGCATCATGTTAAAGGGTTTTCTCTGGAGGCTCTGGTAAGACAACACAGCATCATGTTAAAGGGTTTTCTCTGGAGGCTCTGGTAAGACAACACAGCATCATGTTAAAGGGTTTTCTCTGGAGGCTCTGGTAAGACAACACAGCATCATGTTAAAGGGTTTTCTCTGGAGGCTCTGGTAAGACAACACAGCATCATGTTAAAGGGTTTTCTCTGGAGGCTCTGGTAAGACAACACAGCATCATGTTAAAGGGTTTTCTCTGGAGGCTCTGGTAAGACAACACAGCATCATGTTAAAGGGTTTTCTCTGGAGGCTCTGGTAAGACAACACAACATCATGTTAAAGGGTTTTCTCTGGAGGCTCTGGTAAGACAACACAGCATCATGTTAAAGGGTTTTCTCTGGAGGCTCTGGTAAGACAACACAGCATCATGTTAAAGGGTTTTCTCTGGAGGCTCTGGTAAGACAACACAGCATCATGTTAAAGGGTTTTCTCTGGAGGCTCTGGTAAGACAACACAGCATCATGTTAAAGGGTTTTCTCTGGAGGCTCTGGTAAGACAACACAACATCATGTTAAAGGGTTTTCTCTGGAGGCTCTGGTAAGACAACACAGCATCATGTTAAAGGGTTTTCTCTGGAGGCTCTGGTAAGACAACACAGCATCATGTTAAAGGGTTTTCTCTGGAGGCTCTGGTAAGACAACACAGCATCATGTTAAAGGGTTTTCTCTGGAGGCTCTGGTAAGACAACACAGCATCATGTTAAAGGATTTTCTCTGGAGACTCTGGTAAGACAACACAGCATCATGTTAAAGGGTTTTCTCTGGAGGCTCTGGTAAGACAACACAGCATCATGTTAAAGGGTTTTCTCTGGAGGCTCTGGTAAGACAACACAGCATCATGTTAAAGGGTTTTCTCTGGAGGCTCTGGTAAGACAACACAGCATCATGTTAAAGGGTTTTCTCTGGAGGCTCTGGTAAGACAACACAACATCATGTTAAAGGGTTTTCTCTGGAGGCTCTAGTAAGACAACACAGCATCATGTTAAAGGGTTTTCTCTGGAGGCTCTGGTAAGACAACACAACATCATGTTAAAGGGTTTTCTCTGGAGGCTCTGGTAAGACAACACAGCATCATGTTAAAGGGTTTTCTCTGGAGGCTCTGGTAAGACAACACAACATCATGTTAAAGGGTTTTCTCTGGAGGCTCTGGTAAGACAACACAGCATCATGTTAAAGGGATGTAGATAACTATGTCACTTCTCTGAACTATCCCTTCAACTCATTCATTTAAATTGGTAGAGCAAGGATAGAGCAGACGGATGATTTCAGAGTGGAGTCTCAGAGTGGAGCTTAAAGAGTGTATATGAAAGGGGTTGTGGAGAAGGAAACCCTTCACTAGGCAACATAGTATTATGTTTCATTCTATTTATTAACATTTGATCTCCAAAAATGTTGATTTACTTTTGAACATTATGGAAGTTGTTCTGAAACAATGAACTTTGACGTCACTCTGGGAACCAGTTATAAAGCAATATTACTATAGCAGAGGTCATGGAAACAACTGGAGCATATTACTATAGCAGAGGTCATGGAAACAACTGGAGCATATTACTATAGCAGAGGTCATGGAAACAACTGGAGCATATTACTATAGCAGAGACCATGGAAACAACTGCTGCATATTACTATAGCAGAGGTCATGGAAACAACTGCTGCATATTACTATAGCAGAGGTCATGGAAACAACTGCTGCATATTACTATAGCAGAGGCCATGGAAACAACTGGAGCATATTACTATAGCAGAGACCATGGAAACAACTGGAGCATATTACTATAGCAGAGACCATGGAAACAACTGGAGCATATTACTATAGCAGAGGTCATGGAAACAACTGGAGCATATTACTATAGCAGAGGTCATGGAAACAACTGCTGCATATTACTATAGCAGAGGCCATGGAAACAACTGGAGCATATTACTATAGCAGAGGCCATGGAAACAACTGCTGCATATTACTATAGCAGAGGCCATGGAAACAACTGGAGCATATTACTATAGCAGAGGCCATGGAAACAACTGGAGCATATTACTATAGCAGAGACCATGGAAACAACTGGAGCATATTACTATAGCAGAGGTCATGGAAACAACTGCTGCATATTACTATAGCAGAGGCCATGGAAACAACTGCTGCATATTACTATAGCAGAGACCATGGAAACAACTGCTGCATATTACTATAGCAGAGGTCATGGAAACAACTGGAGCATATTACTATAGCAGAGGCCATGGAAACAACTGGAGCATATTACTATAGCAGAGACCATGGAAACAACTGGAGCATATTACTATAGCAGAGGCCATGGAAACAACTGGAGCATATTACTATAGCAGAGGTCATGGAAACAACTGGAGCATATTACTATAGCAGAGGTCATGGAAACAACTGCTGCATATTACTATAGCAGAGGCCATGGAAACAACTGGAGCATATTACTATAGCAGAGACCATGGAAACAACTGGAGCATATTACTATAGCAGAGGCCATGGAAACAACTGGAGCATATTACTATAGCAGAGGCCATGGAAACAACTGGAGCATATTACTATAGCTGTCACGACTCCGACCGAAGGTGGCTCCCCTTCCCGTTCGGGTGGCGCTCGGCGGTCGTCGTCGCCGGCCTACTAGCTGCCTCTGATTATTTCCTCCCCCTCCCTTATGTGTTCATTGAGTGCACCTGTTTTGAATTCTGTATAATTAGTGAGGCTTTATTTAGTCAGCCGGCCCGCCTGGTTCCTTGTGCGGGATTAATTATTGTGACCTTCTGTGTTGTGTAAACTTGTGTGCACGTCTGTGAGTTACGTGCTTTCCCATTTCGTGGGTCTTTTCTGGACCGTTTAAGTCCCCCTGTTTGGGGCGTTTGTTTTGTTTACGCCCTGTGTTTTCGTGGGGTTGGCTTATGTTCACCGTTGTGGTGCATTAAAATAGCACTCCCCTGAACTCTCTGCTTCCTGCGCCTGACTTCTCACCCACTACACTCAGAACGTTACAATAGCAGAGGTCATGGAAACAACTGGAGCATATTACTATAGCAGAGGCCATGGAAACAACTGGAGCATATTACTATAGCAGAGGCCATGGAAACAACTGGAGCATATTACTATAGCAGAGACCATGGAAACAACTGGAGCATATTACTATAGCAGAGACCATGGAAACAACTGGAGCATATTACTATAGCAGAGGCCATGGAAACAACTGGAGCATATTACTATAGCAGAGGTCATGGAAACAACTGGAGCATATTACTATAGCAGAGGCCATGGAAACAACTGGAGCATATTACTATAGCAGAGGTCATGGAAACAACTGCTGCATATTACTATAGCAGAGACCATGGAAACAACTGGAGCATATTACTATAGCAGAGGTCATGGAAACAACTGCTGCATATTACTATAGCAGAGGTCATGGAAACAACTGGAGCATATTACTATAGCAGAGGCCATGGAAACAACTGGAGCATATTACTATAGCAGAGGCCATGGAAACAACTGGAGCATATTACTATAGCAGAGGCCATGGAAACAACTGCTGCATATTACTATAGCAGAGGTCATGGAAACAACTGCTGCATATTACTATAGCAGAGGTCATGGAAACAACTGGAGCATATTACTATAGCAGAGGCCATGGAAACAACTGGAGCATATTACTATAGCAGAGGCCATGGAAACAACTGGAGCATATTACTATAGCAGAGGCCATGGAAACAACTGGAGCATATTACTATAGCAGAGGTCATGGAAACAACTGGAGCATATTACTATAGCAGAGACCATGGAAACAACTGCTGCATATTACTATAGCAGAGGCCATGGAAACAACTGGAGCATATTACTATAGCAGAGGCCATGGAAACAACTGCTGCATATTACTATAGCAGAGGCCATGGAAACAACTGGAGCATATTACTATAGCAGAGGCCATGGAAACAACTGGAGCATATTACTATAGCAGAGGCCATGGAAACAACTGGAGCATATTACTATAGCAGAGGCCATGGAAACAACTGGAGCATATTACTATAGCAGAGGCCATGGAAACAACTGGAGCATATTACTATAGCAGAGGTCATGGAAACAACTGGAGCATATTACTATAGCAGAGGTCATGGAAACAACTGGAGCATATTACTATAGCAGAGGTCATGGAAACAACTGGAGCATATTACTATAGCAGAGGCCATGGAAACAACTGCTGCATATTACTATAGCAGAGACCATGGAAACAACTGCTGCATATTACTATAGCAGAGACCATGGAAACAACTGCTGCATATTACTATAGCAGAGGCCATGGAAACAACTGCTGCATATTACTATAGCAGAGGCCATGGAAACAACTGGAGCATATTACTATAGCAGAGGCCATGGAAACAACTGGAGCATATTACTATAGCAGAGGCCATGGAAACAACTGCTGCATATTACTATAGCAGAGGCCATGGAAACAACTGCTGCATATTACTATAGCAGAGGTCATGGAAACAACTGGAGCATATTACTATAGCAGAGGCCATGGAAACAACTGCTGCATATTACTATAGCAGAGGTCATGGAAACAACTGGAGCATATTACTATAGCAGAGGCCATGGAAACAACTGCTGCATATTACTATAGCAGAGGTCATGGAAACAACTGCTGCATATTACTATAGCAGAGGTCATGGAAACAACTGGAGCATATTACTATAGCAGAGGTCATGGAAACAACTGGAGCATATTACTATAGCAGAGGCCATGGAAACAACTGCTGCATATTACTATAGCAGAGGTCATGGAAACAACTGCTGCATATTACTATAGCAGAGGCCATGGAAACAACTGCTGCATATTACTATAGCAGAGGTCATGGAAACAACTGGAGCATATTACTATAGCAGAGGCCATGGAAACAACTG
The DNA here is from genome assembly GCF_013265735.2 of Oncorhynchus mykiss. Lineage (NCBI taxonomy): Eukaryota > Metazoa > Chordata > Actinopteri > Salmoniformes > Salmonidae > Oncorhynchus > Oncorhynchus mykiss. The sequence goes on from NC_048577.1 coordinate 53,376,402, forward strand.
GAGCATATTACTATAGCAGAGGCCATGGAAACAACTGCTGCATATTACTATAGCAGAGACCATGGAAACAACTGCTGCATATTACTATAGCAGAGGTCATGGAAACAACTGTGGAAAGGATTTATATGTTGTATCCATAGTCCTTTGCCTATTCCATCATGTAGGTATCTGATTCTAGAAAGATATATATATATTGAGCCTCTCTCTCTCGTTAGCTAGCTGGCTATGGCTATCCAACATCGGAACTCTTCCTTGTCAAGGTAAGCTTTTGGTTTAATAAATGTATTGCCACGGGGCTCACCAGTATAACTGCTAAACTACTTACTGACTGTACACCGTAATGCATGATTGTAGCAGGTTTACTAACACATTAGTTCTGGTAGGTATGTGGACTATGACATTAGCTAACATGGTGACAACAATGTAGGCTTGGTGTAGTGGTTAGCGATCATTTGCGCCTGGGCACAGACAGCTGTTGTGTTGTGCAATGAAGTCCACAAGCGAAGGGAAAAGGTGAGACGAGGAGAGAACATGGATGTGAGAAGGAATCATACAACAAGCAAAGTGATTATGCTGTTTGTATGTGGCTTCTATGAAAGCAAACTGTGTTTGCGGGTGATCAGGGGTGTATTCATTCTGCCGATTCTGTTGAAAAACAAATCTTAAACGGAAGCAAGCGGGAAAAAATGGGGAATGTGAATGACATTTATCCAATATGCTGCAATAGAAATAAGGCCATGCTCATTAAAAATTGTCCTCCCTGATCTTAAATGGCACCGACCGCCACTGACTCAAGTGTATGGGCAGTGGCCTAGTTTCAAGTCTAGCATTCAGATTAAGAGGAAAGTCCTCTTAAAATGTGGAGATATAATTGACCAAATTGTTTAATTGGCCATATTGTTTAAAAATACATGGTTAGCTGAGGGATTGCATTGTATACTGGCTCTATTCGATTCCCTTCAATCCTACTCTCTCCTCTCCTCCTCCTCACCTGATCATCTCTGTCCACCTAACAGCCTCCTGTAATTCCATCAGTCTCTCCTTGTATTGGTTCCTCTCCATGAGGACTCTAGCCATCTCTACCCTGGTGAACCTCTTCCTCTGGGCTGTAGGAACGTCACTCTGGAACACCAGAGAGAGAGGGTGTTTTTAATTGGTCGGACATACAACGCACCAATCACAGTAACAAGCTGAATTTTAAGGAAGGTACATTTTGCAGCAATATCATAAAAATATACATTTAACAGTGATTACAATATAGAAAAGGGCACCACTATAGGACATGAAGAGGTACAGTCACATTATACAGGACAATGTTATACATATGGTAAGAGGCACTCACATCCTCTTCCTCGTTTGGCTTCCCTTTCACCTCCTCCATCTCCACACGCACTCTGGAAAAACAGAAGAATTGGTTCAATCAGGTTCATCAACAATATGCTATGCCATGTGTTCATGTTGACAGTTTACTCTTGGTGATTTCCCTAAAAACAGTCTTATAATTGGGGTGGCCATATTAATATGGTGTGTTGCTGTTGTCAAATCAAATCTGATTTGTCACATGCCCTGAATACAACAGGTGTAGAACTTACATGATCAGTTGTGTGTAGTGTGTTATCGTGTGTTGTTGTTGTTATTCACCCACTTCTTGAGCTCCTCCTCCAGCTCTCTGTTCTTCTCCTCCAGGTTTTTCCTGGTCTGTGTCACAGCGTCTAGTTCCCCCTGCAACACTTCCTTCTCACACGACAGCTCATCCACCCGCGCTATCAGGTCATTCTTCACCACATTCAGAGCGTTCCTACAGGAAACAAGGGGGGAAAGGAATGAATGTGACACCTTACAACACTGCATGCAAGATGTTTGTGTTATGTTGTGCTTCCAGTATATAGTCCGGTATAGTGGGATCTACAAAGCTAAATACATCTAAATATGGAATAGACTTTAGACCAGTTTAAAAGACTAATAACATTTTAATAACTTTGGGGGGTATACATTGAACAAAAATATAAATGCAACATGTAAAGTGTTAGTCCCATGTTTCATGAGCTGAAATAAAAGATCCCAGAAACAAAAATCTTCTTTCTCTAAAATGTTTGTGCTGAAATTTGTTTACATCCCTGTTAGTGAGCATTTCTCCTTTGCCAAGATTGTCCATCCACCTGACAGGTGTGGCATTTCAATAAGCTGATTTCACAGAATGATCATTACACAGGTGCACCTTGTGGTGGGGACAATAAAAGGCCACTCTAAAATGTAATTTCTTGTCACACAACACAATGCCACAGATGTCTCAAATTGAGGGAGTGTGCAATTGCCACGCTGACTGCAGGAATGTCCACCAGAGCTGTTGCCAGAGAATTTCATGTTAATTTCTCTACCATAAGCCACCTCCAACGTTGTTTTAGAGAATTTTGCAGTACAGCCAACTGGCCTCACAGCCGCAGACCATGTGTATGGCATCGCGTGGGCGAGCGGTTTGCTGATGTCGACGTTGTGAACAGAGTGTTCCACGGTGGCGGTGGGGTTATGATATGGGCAGATAACATGATGAGATATTGAGGCCCAATGTCGTGCCATTCATCTGCCGCCATCACCTCACGTTCCAGCATGATAATGCACAGCCCCATGTCGCAAGGCTCTGTACACAATTCCTGGAAGCTGAAAACGTCCCAGTTCTTCTATGGCCTGCATACTCACCAGACATGTCACCCCTTGAGCATGTTTGGGATGCTCTGGATCGATGTGTAGGACAGCGTGTTCCAGTTCCCGCCAATATCCAGAAACTTCGCACAGCCATTGAAGAGGAGTGGGACAACATTCCACAGGCCACAATCAACAGCCTGATCAACTTTATGTGAAGGAGATGTGTCACGCTGCATGAGGCAAATGGTGGTCACACCAGATACTGACTGGTATACTGATCCACGCCCCTACATTTTCTTTAAGGTATCTGTGACCAACGGATGCATTTCTGTATTCCCAGTCGTGTGAAATCCATAGATTAGGACCTAATGAATTTATGGAACTGTAAATCAAATCCTTGAAATTGTTGCATGTTGCGTTTATATTTTTGTTGAGTATAAACGTCAAATAAATCTAAAAGTACACCGATCTCAGTGTGTTTTTCTTACTTTGTCTCCATTAGTTGTGTGTTCTCCGTGATCAGGTTCTCAACCTCACGACCCATACCTGTAAACAAGGAGCAACACCAGCCAGGGGAGAAATTACCTCGTTTTCTGCTTTGTGTTCATACAACTGGAGTTTATAGAACAGCATGTGTAGAAGGCCTGGATAGATTATATTATGTATCAAATAGTTCTTAATCAACTATGAATAAATCAATATTTATGGAGGTGCATTTACTTCAATGGATGAACACATCGTCACATTGACTGACTTTAATATTCATATAGATATAATAAAGAATCAGTCCATTCAGGGTGTTAAATATCTCATAGTGACATATTTCTAAGAAGAACAAAACAGGGACAACCCCAACAGCCACCACACAGAACATGTTACATGTTGCAACAGAGTAGGATGGAGCGAGCGGGTGAGGTCTTACCGAGCAAGCTAAGGTCTGAGAAAACCATGCAATCCAAGTCAGGCAAGAGAACGAGAGAGAGGTGGAGAGAGTGAGACATGAGGTATGTATGAGAAACACAACGGAGGAATGAGAGCTAGGGTACTCCTAACATGCTAGTGGGGAAAGGAATGAGAACTAGGGTACTCCTAACAGGCTAGTGGGGAAAGGAATGAGAGCTAGGGTACTCCTAACATGCTAGTGGGGAAAGGAATGAGAGCTAGGGTACTCCTAACATGCTAGTGAGGAAAGGAATGAGAGCTAGGGTACTCCTAACATGCTAGTGGGGAAAGGAATGAGAGCTAGGGTACTCCTAACAGGCTAGGGGGGAAAGGAATGAGAGCTAGGGTACTCCTAACATGCTAGTGGGGAAAGGAATGAGAACTAGGGTACTTCTAACATGCTAGTGGGGAAAGGAATGAGAACTAGGGTACTCCTAACATGCTAGTGGGGAAAGGAATGAGTTACAGTTCTAGGGTAGAGAGACAGTTGGGAAAGCTTGAGAAGCTATAAAAACAAACACACAGACTAAAACTATTTCAGCTGTATAGTAAAAAAGGTGTTATTAAAGCTGTACGATGAGTTATTCTTCATGCTTATGGTGCATGTTAGACAGAAATCAGTATAACCAAAGCAGTTATATGAAGAACAAACATTTTCCAAATGCATTTAGCCCGTCTAACAGTTTTCATATGTCTGGTTTCATCTTGTGATCAACTTGTGTTTCCACTGTAATGCTAGCGAGGAGCGGGGGTCAAATGCAGGTCAAGGCAGTAGTAGTAGAGCAATGAGCTGAAGATATGAAGTGGTGAGAGGCCAAATGTAGAGCAGGCCAAATGTAGAGCAGGGATGGGCAACTGGTCCTGAAGGGCCACAGTGTATACAGGCAGGCTTTTGTTCCAGCCCAGCATTGAAACACACCAGATTCACAAAGCCTGATAAACTAGCCATGGTTTTCCAATATAGACCATGTTTGCTTTAATTAAGTCAGGTGTGTTAGGGTGGAGCAAAACCCTGCACCCACCACTGCAGATACCCATCCCTGGAATAGAGTTTTTCTCTGAGGGCATAGAGAGAGGTATCGGAGGAGAAATAACAAAGGAGAGGTTTTGAGGTCATAATACACACCAGAGTACTCCACTGGGGTTAGGGACAAGAGCCAGAGGAGAGGACATGACAAGGAGAGAGAGAGGCGGGTTAGACACTGATGGAGCTAACAGCAGAGAATGACTTTCAACTTATACAAGCAGAATTTCTAAATCCAGTTTAGCTTTGTTTTTACCTAACAGCAACGGTTATTTCACTTCAGTGCAACAGCCAGTGTGTATTAGTGAGCTGAATGTAGTACAATAGTGTCCGTTTATTGTCTAACTCAGTGGCCTGCTACTATAGTAATTCATGAGTTAGCATGCATTGAACACAGAAGCAGGAACCACGTAGGGAGGTCACCTGGGTAAACAACACACTCAGACACTCACAAGGGGTTAACACAAGTCATCCCAAAACTAGTTTAACTCCATCTGTCAAGAGACATTCCAAAACGAGTTTAACTTCATCTGTCAAGAGACATATTCTAAAGATACACTTTTAAATGAATCCAATTGTTGAACTTTGTAGTTGACAGTGTCACACAGTTTGTTCGTCCATTTTTTAAAATAGATAAATCTTCCCAGAGGTTGCTGTAATGTTGGGGGAAAATGAATATTGTTTCTTGAAGGTGTCAGGCTTAATTTCTTACAGAATAGCTTATTTAGAAACGGATCCTTGTGTTGTAATTCATTATCACAACGTTACTACAACATTACTAAAATAGCCACAGATCGTTAAAGGTGTTATATTTCATTAGAGTCACTAGTGTTATAACAATGTTACTACAATCCTAAACACTACACATCCTTGGAGGTGTTTTGCTGCTATAGGAAAGAGGTCTTTCCCTCGCTTACCCAGCAGGTCGGCCCCCTCGTCCACGTCTCCGATGACGTCCCCTATGCCTGCAGACGACAGCTCCGCAAACAGAGAGTCTGTGTTGCGGTCAAACGCCATGTTCTCAATGCCAATGCCTCCTTTGGTCGGGGTGCTGCATAGTGGAGGGATTATCAGTTAGCATTTAGCACATTGTACAGGAGTAATACCCAATGGTGATGGTTTTGTAGGGGTTACCTGGATGCTTTGTATCCACTGAGGTCCATGTCCAGTTCAGGGGTGGACTCAATGATGTCATGCACCTCTGAGCTATCCTCGTTCTCTGGCAAACCTACAGGACACATATCATACGGAATAGAATCAAATCAAAGAGACCTTCATTATGTGCTATTAGATCATCAAGAATGGATACAAAGACAAATCTCTCTGTCATCTACCATTATAATACTTGTCGTGAGGACTTAGTTGCAGTATCGTGAGTAACATTTCATACCCACTGATATTGACCTGTTCCCCAGTGCCGCCAGCAACTCCATGCTCTTACTGTTTGGCCCCTCCCCCTCCATGGCGACGTCTGAGGCCGTGGTGGACATGGGAGTGACCGACTTTGAGCCAAGGTCCGACAGCTCGTCCTGCAACCACAACCGATAGGGTCATCATAGAGGTCATAGAGAGGTCAAGAGTCAAAGGTTAACCCTAACCTTGACCTTGACCCATTTTCCTGAACTAGGGCCCAGAGTTTTTCATGGTACGGTCATGTGCGGAGGAAAAACTCCTGCCTCTAGTGCTAGGTACAGTAGAGACAGAACAGGAACTAAGGAACACAGGGACGTCACCATGGTAACAGGTCCGACAGGGGAGACACCACAACACCACAGCTCAGCCTGGCTTAAAGCAATCACACTGGAGCTGGGGACAAAACTAAACAAGCACTAGTTACAGACATTGAGGATACAAGTAGTACAGACAGAAACCCATAGCCTGTGATCCATCAACTTCCATTAAAAATGTATTCTATTATGAGTCAGTTAAGAACAAATTCTTATTTACAATGACGGCCTACACCAGCCAAACCTGGACAATGCTGGGCCAATCGTGTGCCGCCCATTGGGACTCCCAATCACAGCTGGATGTAATTCATTGTAGTGACGCCTCTTGCACTGAGATGCAGTGCCTTAGACCACTGCGCCACTCGGGAGTAAAGATGTTTCATTTTAATATATAACATTTCTTAAAGGTATTTATTTGAAGTGATGGCTTTTTCATTGGGAGAAGCTCTAAAAAACTGAAATTGGTATCCATTATTCTGTACAATAATCAAATATGAATTTGATGGTAGATTATCTATTTTGTGTAGTTTGAGCTCAGGACCAGGAACATGTTGACTGGGACAAGGAAGGGTAGAACACAGTCAACAGCTAATACACACTAATTCACACTTCACATCAGATCACAGGGTTCACATGGACTTCACAAGAGGTCAGAGGTCAACACAGAACATAAACCAATCATGGGCCCAGTGGGGAGTGCCATTCCTCCACTGAGAGACAACAACACAGAACACACACACAACTCAAAGGTCAGCTCATAACAGAAACAAACACAAGGTTAACTATGAATGACAACACAATAATAAGTGAACTAATCTCCAATGTTAAGTCTACATAGAGTACAATAAGATAGAAAACTACAGAGTGGAGTTCTACTGTGTAAAACTACAAAGAGTGTTATAACTACGAAGACTGTTATTTAACTATGGAGAGTGGTATGCATGCTAAAACTGTGAGATAACAACATACTGTGAGACAATTTGCTTCCAAGTTCACGTGAAAACAATGAAACGGAGCTAGGAAAGCAACAGCGTGTGTAAGAAGTACAGCTAGTACCATGCAGTTTGGCAAAATGAAACATAGAAGCTGAATGGAACCACGCCTTCCCCACTCTACAGACCACTGACTGATCAAAACAGCTCATTTTAGGGGGGAAACTAAATGGAGGTGATCATTGACTGTTCCTTTAGCTCACTGAGGAGGATCTATCTAGGATTTGAAGGGAAACCTGACATGGTTGCATTGGGCTCAGGTGGTCTGTGAAGTGAGGGACTTTGAATAATGCGCAAAGAGATGCTGCTTGCTCTGAAAAAATGAAACAGCACACTGAAGACAACTACTAAAGCCCACACACACACACAACATGGGGTCTCCATGGCATGTACAAGCGGGTTGCAGTGACACTTTTCTTCTCCACCACCACAGAGACAACTACCTTGCAGTCGTCTGGGAGAGAATTCCCCCAAGAGATCTGCAGCGTACTGTAACCATCCCTTTTCTCTGGGGGGTCGTCTGTATCCAACTGCTTGGGAAGAGAGATACAATGAAGAGGCGCATTTCTGCAGAAGCACTGAGGCAACACACACTGCCAAGCGTGCGTGTGTGTGTGAGTGTGAGTGTCGGTCTACATTGCTCACAGCTGGTGATGGCTGGCTGAAAGTCAAGGTTATTAGATTCAACATGTGGGAGGTTTTGAGGCGACCCACTAGCCCAGTGACTACCATCTCACCACAGCTGACTGAAGCCTATGAAGTCCAGTCACTGAACCATACAGAAGAACCCTACTTACATAGTCAAGAGTATTATTGTGTCAATGAAGTTTAGGGTTTGAGTTACTCACATACTGACTCTTTGGGTTGAACGCTTATGAGGTCGCCCTTATTTATGGGAGAACCCAAAAACCCTGAACACACTCGAATTACAAACTAAATCTGAAAATACATGTGTTCACATCCTCCATTGGTGGCTGCAAACTCTCTTTTCTATGTTCTTCAGTATGGGTAAGAGACGGGTTATTGCAATGAATGATTCCGATACCATTCTAAAAGTCCAGGCATCAGAAGCAGTGGTAATCTGGTTGAAATGGCACACAGCATTTGGTTCATGGCTGCGAGACATATGTTTGCAGTTTGAATTGACAGCTGGACGAGAGCAGTGCTTAATCAATGGTAGTGAGTGACCGATGGCATTTGTTAATGAACTCAGAGCAGTTCATCTGAAGAGAATACATGTCAGAAAACTATGGTCATGTCAACATGGGGTTTGCACATAACCCCCAACTTGTTCTTATGACATCATTTCAACCAGCTTTGAACGCTGGGACTGAGTATTTCTAGCCTATTTAAAGAAAACCAATACAGTCTAAGAGATCCCACCGTCACTACACTTACAGATCAACAATAGACGATTCCAAAAAGAAAAATCTATTTCTAGGTAGGCCACACCATAAAATGTTATGTAGTAGAACATTTTGACAATCAATACAACTCCTCATTTACAAAGAGTCAAAACATCCAATCACGTGCCGGCCTGCGCTCTCTCTCCCCCAGTGATTGGGTGCCTGCCAGCAGCCTCTCTCCCAGAATGTACCACGGCACAGACCATCTACCCCTCGTCACGGAGACAATGCCCCACTTCTGATCGAAGCGGAGCAGCAGCCGAAATAACACAGGCACCTTTAGGGCATCATCATCACTGAAGAGAAAAACAGATATGTATACAGACTCCATGCAGTAATATTCAAAGTGGTGATGCTTTTTCCTACCGCTTATGTAAAGGAACTGCAAAGCCCCGTTCAGGACGGTACAATAACACACTGTAAGTCTTTGTGACTGTGGGTCTGTGGGGGAGAGTGACGGCATTTGGTATACTACTGAGAATCTCATCCAACGCCAGAGAGCGATGATGTCATTATGTTACCATCTGACAGACATCGAACAGCATGAGGACAAATGACTAAATAAGGAGCCTTCTATCCTGCTAAGTTATGCATATTCATGAAGTTGGCCCTCTCTGAAACATGCAGGAGGGGAGGGTGGTTGTATGAATACACAGAAGCCCCTGTCAGATCCTTCTAGAAGACATCACAGAGGGGTGCCGACTCTCTCCCCTCTCAGAGCCCTTTCCAAAGGCCTCTTCATTAGGCATGCTAAGCGTGCCTAGTCCAAAGCCCTGTACTCTAAGCACATGAGGGGGAGGAAACAATAGGAGGCAGCCACTTTAGACTATTGAGGTGCACCCTTGCTCTCTCACACTGTGCATGATTAGTCCAAAGCCCCCCTTCTTGCAGAAAGAGGCATTTCAAATGTATTTCAACAGGGCCCTATAGCCTCACCCAGGCAGAAATAAACAGACTCATGTTTATTCAAATGTATCGGATCATTAAAATAGACAGTTTCATTTGCCCACTTTTTTTCTAGGCTGTGTCAATCACATCTCTGTGTATCTGTTATCGAGCCGTCCCCATTTCCCACCTTGAGGCTGGCATTGGAGCGCGGATGTTCCAGGTCGTTGAACCTCCAGGCCTCTGCGCCCGGCGTCTCAGACTTGGCCTGGAGGTCAGGGGTCAGAACTGCCCCCCCTCCTGACATGGGGAAGACACCCAGAGACATGGGACGCTCTTTCCTAGAGAGACAGAAGAGGAAGAGGGTCAGTCAGATTATACAGAGGAACATGTTGAGCATGACTGGCTACACTAACTACACTATAAATATATCTGGCCATTCGTGTTGACAACGTTTAAAAAACATTCTGATGAGCTAGTTAAAAAGATAAGACTCAAAGTGGGCTTCTTTTTTAGAAACAGATCTTGCCTCTCCCTAAACAGTAGGAAGCAGGTTGTACAGTCAACTTTACTGCCAGTTGTTGACTATGGTGACACCATTTACCAGAATGCAGCAGCCACTACTCTTAAACCTTTGGATGCCGTCTACCACAGCGCTGTTCGCTTTATCACAGGTGACAGTTTTAATACTCCTCACTGCATCCTGTATCAAAAGGTTGGCTGGTCCTCATTAAAGTCCCATAGATCACTTCACTATTCCCTTTTTGTTTACAAAGCTCTACTAAACAAATTAGGTGAATCCGCCTTCAGTTTCAATGCCCACGATTTTTGGAATAACCTGCAGAACTCCCAGTGTCCTGATTCCCTGGTTCCGCTAGGGCAGTTTAGGAGTCTAATGTTGAATTTGTTAAATAGGAATTGCATTTGTCTTGATTAAATGTCAACATTTACTCAGATGTTGAAGTTGTAGTTTTTTAAATTGTAATCTGTAGTTTTTATAAATGTTTTATTGGAATGTTAATGTTTGGTCTCAATGAGCTCCCCTGGTTAAATAAAACTTTTAAAAATATATACTTTTAGAATGTTCCAAGTCATTAAATTCCACCTGCTATAAATAACAGTTGTTACAATCATCTACAGGTAACTGCCAAAATAAAGGAAACACCAACATAACGTGTCTTAATAGGGTGTTGGGCCACCATGAGAACAGCTTCAATGTGCCGTGACATAGATTCTACAAGTGTCTGGAACTCTATTGGAAGGCTGTGACACCATTCTACCACAAGAAATTCCATCATTTGTTGTTTTGTTGATGGTGGAGGAAATACAGTCTCAGGCTCCGCTTCAGAATCTCCCATAAGCCGTGGTGGAAAAAGTACTCAATTCTCATACTTGAGGAAAAGTACAGATACTTTAATAGAAAACCACTCAAGTGAAACTCACCCAGTAAAATATTACTTGAGATATATATATATATATATATAAAATATACTTAAGTATCAAAAGTAAATGTAGTTGCTAAAATATACTTAAGTGTCAAAGTAAAAGTACAAACAATTTAAAAAATCCTTATATTAAGCAAATCAAACAGCAGTTTTCTTGTTTTTTTTATTCACAGATAGCCAGGGTCACACTCAAACACTCTGACATCATTACAAACAAAGCATGTGTGTTTAGTGAGTCCGCCAGATCAGAGGCAGTAAGGATGACCAGGGATGTTCTCTTGATAAGTGTGCGAATTGGACCATTTTCTGTCCTACTAAGCATTCAAAATGTAAGGAGTACTTTTGAGTGTCAGGGAAAATGTTTGGAGTAAAAAGAACATAATATTCTTTAGGAATGTAGTGAAGTAAAAGTCAATCACCGGGGACAAGCTTCCTGCCATCCAGGACCTCTATACCAGGCAGTGTCAGAGGAAGGCCCTAAAAATTGTCAAAGACTCCAGTCACCCTAGTCATAGACTGTTCTCTCTGCTACCACACGGCAAGCAGTACCAGAACGCCAAGTCTAGAACCAAGAGGCTTCTAAACAGCTTCTACCCCCAAGCCATAAGACTCCTGAACAACTAATCAAATGGCTATCCAGACTATTTGCATTGCCCCCCCCACCCCTTCTACTCTGCTGCTACTCTGTTATTATATATGCATAGTCACTTTAATAACTCTACCTACATGTACATATTACCTCAATTACCTCGACACTGGTGCCCCCGCACATTGCCTCTGTACCGGTACCCCCTGTATATAGCCTCCACATTGACTCTGTACCGGTACCCCCTGTATATAGCCTCCACATTGACTCTGTACCGGTACTCCCTGTATATAGCCTCCACATTGACTCTGTACCGGTACCCCCTGTATATAGCCTCCACATTGACTCTGTACTGGTACCCCCTGTATATAGCCTCCACATTGACTCTGTACTGGTACCCCCTGTATATAGCCTCCACATTGACTCTGTACCGGTATCCCCTGTATATAGCCTCCACATTGACTCTGTACTGGTATCCCCTGTATATAGCCTCCACATTGACTCTGTACTGGTACCCCCTGTATATAGCCTCCACATTGACTCTGTACTGGTACCCCCTGTATATAGCCTCCACATTGACTCTGTACCGGTATCCCCTGTATATAGCCTCCACATTGACTCTGTACTGGTACCCCCTGTATATAGCCTCCACATTGACTCTGTACTGGTACCCCCTGTATATAGCCTCCACATTGACTCTGTACCGGTACCCCCTGTATATAGCCTCCACATTGACTCTGTACTGGTACCCCCTGTATATAGCCTCCACATTGACTCTGTACTGGTACCCCCTGTATATAGACTCCACATTGACTCTGTACTGGTACCCCCTGTATATAGACTCCACATTGACTCTGTACTGGTACCCCCTGTATATAGCCCTGCTATTGTTATTTACTGCTGCTCTTAGCTCTTACTTTTGGGGGGGTATTTTCTTAAAACTTGATTGTTGATTAAGGGCTTGTATAAGAAAGCATTTCACTGTAAGTTCTACTACACCTGTTGTATTCAGCATTTCACTGTAAGGTCTACTACACCTGTTGTATTCAGCATTTCACTGTAAGGTCTACTACACCTGTTGTATTCAGCATTTCACTGTAAGGTCTACTACACCTGTTGTATTCTGCGCATGTGACTAATACAATTTTATTTTATTTGAAAAGTTGTCAAAAATATTAATAGTAAAGCACAGATACCAAAAAATGACTTAAGTAGCACTTTATTGTATTTTTACTTAAGTACTTTTTCATGCTCATCAACTCTGTCTCCCGAGTTGCGCAGCAGTCTAAGGAACTGCATCTCAGTGTAATAGGTATCACTACAGTCCCTGGTTTGAATTCCAGGCTGTATCACATCAGGCCGTGATTGGGTGTCCCATACGGCAGTGCACAATTGGCCCAGTGTTGCCCGGGGTAGGCCGTCATTATAAATAACAATTTGATCTTAACTGACTTGCCTAGTTAAATAAAGGTAAAAAACAATTTTTAAGTCAAATAATCAAACCACTCATCCCCTGTGGATGGGGACATTGTCATCCTATGGTGGCATAGCCATGGTAGCCAAAATAAAGGCCTGCCCAGAATATTTATGCATGATGGGATGTTAATTCCTTAATGATCTCAGGAAACAGACCCATGTGGAAGTACCTGTTTTCAATAGACTTTGTACCCTCATTTAATCAAGTGTTTCAATTATTTTGGCAGTTACCTGTATAACACCAAGCCTTACCTGACTCTGCCCACAGTTCCAGAGTCTGAAGTCTCTACTACACTCATATGGTGGAGCTTGATCCTCTCTACATGCTCCATGTAGTTATGTATCATCTGTAATGGACAGAACAGACAGGTTAGTTCTACATGCTCCATGTAGTTATGTATCATCTGTAATGGACAGAACAGACAGGTTAGTTCTACATGCTCTGTGTTGTTATGGATCATCTGTAATGGACAGAACAGAGAGGTTAGTTCTACATGTTCCATGTAGTTATGTATCATCTGTAATGGACAGAACAGACAGGTTAGTTCTACATGCTCTGTGTTGTTATGGATCATCTGTAATGGACAGAACAGAGAGGTTAGTTCTACATGTTCCATGTAGTTATGGATCATCTGTAATGGACAGAACAGACAGGTTAGTTCTACATGCTCCATGTAGTTATGGATCATCTGTAATGGACAGAACAGACAGGTTAGTTCTACATGCTCCATGTAGTTATGTATCATCTGTAATGGACAGAACAGACAGGTTAGTTCTACATGCTCCATGTAGTTATGTATCATCTGTAATGGACAGAACAGACAGGTTAGTTCTACATGCTCCATGTAGTTATGTATCATCTGTAATGGACAGAACAGACAGGTTAGTTCTACATGCTCCATGTAGTTATGTATCATCTGTAATGGACAGAACAGAGAGGTTAGTTCTACATGCTCCATGTAGTTATGTATCATCTGTAATGGACAGAACAGAGAGGTTAGTTCTACATGCTCCATGTAGTTATGTATCATCTGTAATGGACAGAACAGACAGGTTAGATCTACATGCTCCATGTAGTTATGTATCATCTGTAATGGACAGAACAGAGAGGTTAGTTCTACATGCTCCATGTAGTTATGTATCATCTGTAATGGACAGAACAGACAGGTTAGATCTACATGCTCCATGTAGTTATGTATCATCTGTAATGGACAGAACAGAGAGGTTAGTTCTACATGCTCCATGTAGTTATGTATCATCTGTAATGGACAGAACAGACAGGTTAGTTCTACATGCTCCATGTAGTTATGTATCATCTGTAATGGACAGAACAGACAGGTTAGTTCTACATGCTCTGTGTTGTTATGGATCATCTGTAATGGACAGAACAGACAGGTTAGTTCTACATGCTCCATGTAGTTATGGATCATCTGTAATGGACAGAACAGACAGGTTAGTTCTACATGCTCTGTGTTGTTATGGATCATCTGTAATGGACAGAACAGACAGGTTAGTTCTACATGCTCCATGTAGTTATGGATCATCTGTAATGGACAGAACAGACAGGTTAGTTCTACATGCTCTGTGTTGTTATGGATCATCTGTAATGGACAGAACAGACAGGTTAGTTCTACATGCTCCATGTAGTTATGGATCATCTGTAATGGACAGAACAGACAGGTTAGTTCTACATGCTCCATGTAGTTATGTATCATCTGTAATGGACAGAACATACAGGTTAGATCTACATGCTCCATGTAGTTATGTATCATCTGTAATGGACAGAACAGAGAGGTTAGTTCTACATGCTCCATGTAGTTATGTATCATCTGTAATGGACAGAACAGACAGGTTAGATCTACATGCTCCATGTAGTTATGTATCATCTGTAATGGACAGAACAGAGAGGTTAGTTCTACATGCTCCATGTAGTTATGTATCATCTGTAATGGACAGAACAGACAGGTTAGTTCTACATGCTCCATGTAGTTATGTATCATCTGTAATGGACAGAACAGACAGGTTAGTTCTACATGCTCTGTGTTGTTATGGATCATCTGTAATGGACAGAACAGACAGGTTAGTTCTACATGCTCCATGTAGTTATGGATCATCTGTAATGGACAGAACAGACAGGTTAGTTCTACATGCTCTGTGTTGTTATGGATCATCTGTAATGGACAGAACAGACAGGTTAGTTCTACATGCTCCATGTAGTTATGGATCATCTGTAATGGACAGAACAGACAGGTTAGTTCTACATGCTCCATGTAGTTATGGATCATCTGTAATGGACAGAACAGACAGGTTAGTTCTACATGCTCCATGTAGTTATGGATCATCTGTAATGGACAGAACAGACAGGTTAGTTCTACATGCTCTGTGTTGTTATGGATCATCTGTAATGGACAGAACAGAGAGGTTAGTTCTACATGCTCCATGTAGTTATGGATCATCTGTAATGGACAGAACAGACAGGTTAGTTCTACATGCTCTGTGTTGTTATGGATCATCTGTAATGGACAGAACAGACAGGTTAGTTCTACATGCTCTGTGTTGTTATGGATCATCTGTAATGGACAGAACAGAGAGGTTAGTTCTACATGCTCCATGTAGTTATGGATCATCTGTAATGGACAGAACAGACAGGTTAGTTCTACATGCTCTGTGTTGTTATGGATCATCTGTAATGGACAGAACAGAGAGGTTAGTTCTACATGCTCCATGTAGTTATGGATCATCTGTAATGGACAGAACAGAGAGGTTAGTTCTACATGCTCCATGTAGTTATGGATCATCTGTAATGGACAGAACAGACAGGTTAGTTCTACATGCTCTGTGTTGTTATGGATCATCTGTAATGGACAGAACAGAGAGGTTAGTTCTACATGCTCTGTGTTGTTATGGATCATCTGTAATGGACAGAACAGACAGGTTAGTTCTACATGCTGAATGTAGTTATGGATCATCTGTAATAGACAGAACAGACAGGTTAGTTCTACATGCTCCATGTAGTTATGTATCATCTGTAATGGACAGAACAGACAGGTTAGTTCTACATGCTCCATGTAGTTATGTATCATCTGTAATGGACAGAACAGACAGGTTAGTTCTACATGCTCCATGTAGTTATGTATCATCTGTAATGGACAGAACAGACAGGTTAGTTCTACATGCTCCATGTAGTTATGTATCATCTGTAATGGACAGAACAGACAGGTTAGATCTACATGCTCTGTGTTGTTATGGATCATCTGTAATGGACAGAACAGACAGGTTAGTTCTACATGCTCTGTGTTGTTATGGATCATCTGTAATGGACAGAACAGACAGGTTAGTTCTACATGCTCCATGTTGTTATGGATCATCTGTAATGGACAGAACAGACAGGTTAGTTCTACATGCTCTGTGTTGTTATGGATCATCTGTAATGGACAGAACAGAGAGGTTAGTTCTACATGCTCCATGTAGTTATGGATCATCTGTAATGGACAGAACAGAGAGGTTAGTTCTACATGCTCCATGTAGTTATGTATCATCTGTAATGGACAGAACAGACAGGTTAGTTCTACATGCTCCATGTAGTTATGGATCATCTGTAATGGACAGAACAGACAGGTTAGTTCTACATGCTCCATGTAGTTATGGATCATCTGTAATGGACAGAACAGACAGGTTAGTTCTACATGCTCCATGTAGTTATGTATCATCTGTAATGGACAGAACAGACAGGTTAGTTCTACATGCTCCATGTAGTTATGGATCATCTGTAATGGACAGAACAGACAGGTTAGTTCTACATGCTCTGTGTTGTTATGGATCATCTGTAATGGACAGAACAGACAGGTTAGATCTACATGCTCCATGTAGTTATGTATCATCTGTAATGGACAGAACAGACAGGTTAGTTCTACATGCTCCATGTAGTTATGTATCATCTGTAATGGACAGAACAGACAGGTTAGTTCTACATGCTCCATGTAGTTATGGATCATCTGTAATGGACAGAACAGACAGGTTAGTTCTACATGCTCTGTGTTGTTATGGATCATCTGTAATGGACAGAACAGAGAGGTTAGTTCTACATGCTCTGTGTTGTTATGTATCATCTGTAATGGACAGAACAGACAGGTTAGTTCTACATGCTCCATGTAGTTATGGATCATCTGTAATGGACAGAACAGACAGGTTAGTTCTACATGCTCTGTGTTGTTATGGATCATCTGTAATGGACAGAACAGACAGGTTAGTTCTACATGCTCTGTGTTGTTATGGATCATCTGTAATGGACAGAACAGAGAGGTTAGTTCTACATGCTCCATGTAGTTATGTATCATCTGTAATGGACAGAACAGACAGGTTAGATCTACATGCTCTGTGTTGTTATGGATCATCTGTAATGGACAGAACAGACAGGTTAGTTCTACATGCTCTGTGTTGTTATGGATCATCTGTAATGGACAGAACAGACAGGTTAGTTCTACATGTTCCATGTAGTTATGTATCATCTGTAATGGACAGAACAGAGAGGTTAGTTCTACATGCTCCATGTAGTTATGGATCATCTGTAATGGACAGAACAGACAGGTTAGTTCTACATGCTCCATGTAGTTATGGATCATCTGTAATGAACAGAACAGACAGGTTAGTTCTACATGCTCTGTGTTGTTATGGATCATCTGTAATGGACAGAACAGACAGGTTAGTTCTACATGCTCCATGTAGTTATGGATCATCTGTAATGGACAGAACAGAGAGGTTAGTTCTACATGCTCCATGTAGTTATGGATCATCTGTAATGGACAGAACAGACAGGTTAGTTCTACATGCTCCATGTAGTTATGGATCATCTGTAATGGACAGAACAGAGAGGTTAGTTCTACATGCTCCATGTAGTTATGGATCATCTGTAATGGACAGAACAGACAGGTTAGTTCTACATGCTCCATGTAGTTATGGATCATCTGTAATGGACAGAACAGACAGGTTAGTTCTACATGCTCCATGTAGTTATGGATCATCTGTAATGGACAGAACAGACAGGTTAGTTCTACATGCTCTGTGTTGTTATGGATCATCTGTAATGGACAGAACAGACAGGTTAGTTCTACATGCTCCATGTAGTTATGTATCATCTGTAATGGACAGAACAGACAGGTTAGTTCTACATGCTCCATGTAGTTATGGATCATCTGTAATGGACAGAACAGACAGGTTAGTTCTACATGCTCCATGTAGTTATGGATCATCTGTAATGGACAGAACAGACAGGTTAGTTCTACATGTTCCATGTAGTTATGGATCATCTGTAATGGACAGAACAGACAGGTTAGTTCTACATGCTCCATGTAGTTATGGATCATCTGTAATGGACAGAACAGACAGGTTAGTTCTACATGCTCCATGTAGTTATGGATCATCTGTAATGGACAGAACAGACAGGTTAGTTCTACATGCTCTGTGTTGTTATGGATCATCTGTAATGGACAGAACAGACAGGTTAGTTCTACATGCTCCATGTAGTTATGTATCATCTGTAATGGACAGAACAGACAGGTTAGTTCTACATGCTCCATGTAGTTATGGATCATCTGTAATGGACAGAACAGACAGGTTAGTTCTACATGCTCCATGTAGTTATGGATCATCTGTAATGGACAGAACAGACAGGTTAGTTCTACATGCTCTGTGTTGTTATGGATCATCTGTAATGGACAGAACAGACAGGTTAGTTCTACATGCTCTGTGTTGTTATGGATCATCTGTAATGGACAGAACAGACAGGTTAGTTCTACATGCTCCATGTAGTTATGGATCATCTGTAATGGACAGAACAGACAGGTTAGTTCTACATGCTCTGTGTTGTTATGGATCATCTGTAATGGACAGAACAGACAGGTTAGTTCTACATGCTCCATGTAGTTATGGATCATCTGTAATGGACAGAACAGACAGGTTAGTTCTACATGCTCCATGTAGTTATGGATCATCTGTAATGGACAGAACAGACAGGTTAGTTCTACATGCTCCATGTAGTTATGTATCATCTGTAATGGACAGAACAGACAGGTTAGTTCTACATGCTCCATGTAGTTATGGATCATCTGTAATGGACAGAACAGACAGGTTAGTTCTACATGCTCCATGTAGTTATGTATCATCTGTAATGGACAGAACAGACAGGTTAGTTCTACATGCTCCATGTAGTTATGTATCATCTGTAATGGACAGAACAGACAGGTTAGTTCTACATGCTCTGTGTTGTTATGGATCATCTGTAATGGACAGAACAGACAGGTTAGTTCTACATGCTCCATGTAGTTATGGATCATCTGTAATGGACAGAACAGACAGGTTAGTTCTACATGCTCCATGTAGTTATGTATCATCTGTAATGGACAGAACAGACAGGTTAGTTCTACATGCTCCATGTAGTTATGTATCATCTGTAATGGACAGAACAGACAGGTTAGTTCTACATGCTCCATGTAGTTATGTATCATCTGTAATGGACAGAACAGACAGGTTAGTTCTACATGCTCCATGTAGTTATGTATCATCTGTAATGGACAGAACAGACAGGTTAGTTCTACATGCTCTGTGTTGTTATGGATCATCTGTAATGGACAGAACAGACAGGTTAGTTCTACATGCTCCATGTAGTTATGTATCATCTGTAATGGACAGAACAGACAGGTTAGTTCTACATGCTCCATGTAGTTATGTATCATCTGTAATGGACAGAACAGACAGGTTAGTTCTACATGCTCCATGTAGTTATGGATCATCTGTAATGGACAGAACAGACAGGTTAGTTCTACATGCTCTGTGTTGTTATGGATCATCTGTAATGGACAGAACAGACAGGTTAGTTCTACATGCTCCATGTAGTTATGGATCATCTGTAATGGACAGAACAGACAGGTTAGTTCTACATGCTCCATGTAGTTATGGATCATCTGTAATGGACAGAACAGACAGGTTAGTTCTACATGCTCCATGTAGTTATGGATCATCTGTAATGGACAGAACAGACAGGTTAGTTCTACATGCTCTGTGTTGTTATGTATCATCTGTAATGGACAGAACAGACAGGTTAGTTCTACATGCTCCATGTAGTTATGGATCATCTGTAATGGACAGAACAGACAGGTTAGATCTACATGCTCTGTGTTGTTATGGATCATCTGTAATGGACAGAACAGACAGGTTAGTTCTACATGCTCTGTGTTGTTATGGATCATCTGTAATGGACAGAACAGACAGGTTAGTTCTACATGCTCTGTGTTGTTATGTATCATCTGTAATGGACAGAACAGAGAGGTTAGTTCTACATGCTCCATGTAGTTATGGATCATCTGTAATGGACAGAACAGACAGGTTCGTTTTACTTTTGGTACTTGAAATCTTATTCTTAGGAAAACAATACAGATAGGAAGAGTTCCCTATTTTCTACCTTTTCTCTCTCTCTCTCTCTCTCTCTCTCTCTCTCTCTCTCTCTCTCTCTCTCTCTCTCTCTTTACCTCTGTGTGTCTTTGATGGAGTGAGTTGAACTCCTTCTTCAGCTCAGACTCTCGCTCTTCCATCCTGCCGACTGAAGGAGAAGAGAAGAACGAACATCAGTCAGACAGTCAGTCAGTCAGATTATCAGTTTGTCAGACAGACAGTCAATCAGTCAGATTATCAGTTTGTCAGACAGTCAGTCAGTCAGATTATCAATTTGTCAGACAGTCAGTCAGTCAGATTATTAATTTGTCAGACACAGTCAGTCAGATTATCAGTTTGTCAGACAGACAGTCAGTCAGATTATCAATTTGTCAGACAGACAAGACAGTCAGTCAGTCAGATTATCAGTTTGTCAGACAGACAGTCAATCAGTCAGATTATCAGTTTGTCAGACAGTCAGTCAGTCAGATTATCAATTTGTCAGACAGTCAGTCAGTCAGATTATTAATTTGTCAGACACAGTCAGTCAGATTATCAGTTTGTCAGACAGACAGTCAGTCAGATTATCAATTTGTCAGACAGACAAGACAGTCAGTCAGTCAGATTATCAGTTTGTCAGACAGACAGTCAATCAGTCAGATTATCAGTTTGTCAGACAGTCAGTCAGTCAGATTATCAATTTGTCAGACAGTCAGTCAGTCAGATTATTAATTTGTCAGACACAGTCAGTCAGATTATCAGTTTGTCAGACAGACAGTCAGTCAGATTATCAATTTGTCAGACAGACAAGACAGTCATTCAGTCAGATTATCAGTTTGTCAGACAGACAAAACAGTCAGTCAGTCAGATTATCAGTTTGTCAGACAGTCAGATGATCAATTTGTCAGACAGACAGTCAGTCAGATGATCCGTTTTTCAGACAGACAGTCAATCAGATTATCCGTTTGTCAGACAGACAGTCAATCAGATGATCCGTTTTTCAGACAGACAGTCAATCAGATGATCCGTTTGTCAGACAGACAAGACAGTCAGTCAGTTAGTCTTTTCCAACGCCAGTCTAGTCAGCTGTTAAATGAGTAGCTGTTCTTATAAGGAAACACACAGACACAGAGGCTAACCAATGAGTCATTAGTAACACCATATTGTGACAAAAGGTAAAGCTTCAATGACCACACAAATAGAACTGCTTTGAACTGAGATAAAATACTTTCATATTCTTGTGTTTCCAGAGAGACGACTGTGTCTGTTATCAACGCTGTTATAGCCACTACAGCCAGCCCACATTATCAACATCTATTGAAAGCAGCCCAACAAGGAAAGATGTGGGACAAGCTATACTCTACTCCCTGTAATGACAATGATCTGCCACTAGGTGTCGTCGGTTCAACGGTAATAAGCCATCAGACACTAGACTGATGTGTGACGCCAATGGGGCGGGGAACTCACAGCACAGAGGAAGTAATCTCTCTCAAATGATTTTAAATAGGCCCGATTTAAGAGGTGACAAAAACCCCTAATCCTCCCATTAGTCTGTCTGGTTTAGCCTAAACCTGGCGTGGAGCAGCACAACAGCCGGAGAACAGCACAGGGATACTATCAATTACACTGACATTAACACTCTTCAAACGCTGCTGGGACACTGGGATAATGTTTGAATTTAAAATACTGCTGTGAGATTATAGTAAAGTTTGAATTGAAAATGACATGACTATTCTAGAGGGAATCTGTGTCTGTTTCTGATGTGAAAGGAAAATAAGGGCGGGGTATCTTCATGTGATGAATTGATATGTGCTGTTGATGTATACTGATCAAACAGAGCATCTCCACTCTGTGTCTAGATGAAACAGAGCATCTCCACTCTGTGTCTAGATGAAACAGAGCATCTCCACTCTGTGTCTAGATGAAACAGAGCATCTCCACTCTGTGTCTAGATGAAACAGAGCATCTCCACTCTGTGTCTAGATCAAACAGAGCATCTCCACTCTGTGTCTAGATCAAACAGAGCATCTCCATCCACTCTGTGTCTAGATGAAACAGAGCATCTCCATCCACTCTGTGTCTAGATCAAACAGAGCATCTCCACTCTGTGTCTAGATGAAACAGAGCATCTCCACTCTGTGTCTAGATGAAACAGAGCATCTCCACTCTGTGTCTAGATGAAACAGAGCATCTCCACTCTGTGTCTAGATGAAACAGAGCATCTCCACTCTGTGTCTAGATCAAACAGAGCATCTCCACTCTGTGTCTAGATGAAACAGAGCATCTCCATCCACTCTGTGTCTAGATGAAACAGAGCATCTCCATCCACTCTGTGTCTAGATGAAACGGAGCATCTCCACTCTGTGTCTAGATGAAACAGAGCATCTCCACTCTGTGTCTAAATGAAACAGAGCATCTCCACTCTGTGTCTAGATGAAACAGAGCATCTCCACTCTGTGTCTAGATGAAACAGAGCATCTCCACTCTGTGTCTAGATGAAACAGAGCATCTCCACTCTGTGTCTAGATGAAACAGAGCATCTCCACTCTGTGTCTAGATGAAACAGAGCATCTCCACTCTGTGTCTAGATGAAACAGAGCATCTCCACTCTGTGTCTAGATGAAACAGAGCATCTCCACTCTGTGTCTAGATGAAACAGAGCATCTCCACTCTGTGTCTAGATCAAACAGAGTATCTCCACTCTGTGTCTAGATGAAACAGAGTATCTCCACTCTGTGTCTAGATGAAACAGAGTTGAAGAGGCTAGAGGTTTTCATGGTGATGTTCTGGTACAGGGATAACCCTAGAATAATCTGGAAAGTCAGATAGTTGCGTACTGGGAGAATGATATAACATGGGAACATGGCACCACTACAACAAGGTCAACGGTACCATTTCCATGATGTAGCCGACTGGCACTAGGAACGCATGTCACACAAATCTGTGGTGGTGGGCCATTTATGATGATGTCATCGGACTGGCAGTGCAGTCCAGTAGTGGGTGCAGCGTGTCGTTATTCATGGGTCTTCATTACAGTATGATCAGTTCCTCTTTGGTGGATGAATTCCCGTTGATCAGCATAGCAGGGACCAATGAATTCATTCTATCTGACTGTAGATTACAGGATAAGGGCCCCATCCCCATCTCCCTAATTAACATCATCTCACTGTGGTGTTACTGATATTATATCAAGCCATTACACATCTCCTGAATGAGGGACCACTACTCCACATCACATAGAGGAGGACAGATTGTTCTGACTCCAGATTAGTTAGTTAGGTAGGTAGGTAGGTCTCCCTGTCTCAGGGCTAATTAGCCAGAGCCATATACTGCATGTGCTATACAACTGCACCCATATATCATGTATACTGTACATGTCTAGCCTGGTGTCTAACTGTTCCCACATATGAATGGATTGATTCATCACGGTTTTTAAGCATCAGTGCAGTGTATTACATTAACATGTACATTGTGGTGGAAATACAGTGCCTTGCGAAAGTATTCGGCCCCCTTGAACTTTGCGACCTTTTGCCACATTTCAGGCTTCAAACATAAAGATATAAAACTGTATTTTTTTGTGAAGAATCAACAACAAGTGGGACACAATCATGAAGTGGAACGACATTTATTGGATATTTCAAACTTTTTTAACAAATCAAAAACTGAAAAATTGGGCGTGCAAAATTATTCAGCCCCCTTAAGTTAATACTTTGTAACGCCACCTTTTGCTGCGATTACAGCTGTAAGTCGCTTGGGGTATGTCTCTATCAGTTTTGCACATCGAGAGACTGAATTTTTTTCCCATTCCTCCTTGCAAAACAGCTCGAGCTCAGTGAGGTTGGATGGAGAGCATTTGTGAACAGCAGTTTTCAGTTCTTTCCACAGATTCTCGATTGGATTCAGGTTCTGGACTTTGACTTTGCCATTCTAACACCTGGATATGTTAATTTTTGAACCATTCCATTGTAGATTTTGCTTTATGTTTTGGATCATTGTCTTGTTGGAAGACAAATCTCTGTCCCAGTCTCAGGTCTTTTGCAGACTCCATCAGGTTTTCTTCCAGAATGGTCCTGTATTTGGCTCCATCCATCTTCCCATCAATTTTAACCATATTCCCTGTCCCTGCTGAAGAAAAGCAGGCCCAAACTATGATGCTGCCACCACCATGTTTGACAGTGGGGATGGTGTGTTCAGCTGTGTTGCTTTTACGCCAAACATAACGTTTTGCATTGTTGCCAAAAAGTTCAATTTTGGTTTCATCTGACCAGAGCACCTTCTTCCACATGTTTGGTGTGTCTCCCAGGTGGCTTGTGGCAAACTTTAAACAACACTTTTTATGGATATCTTTAAGAAATGGCTTTCTTCTTGCCACTCTTCCATAAAGGCCAGATTTGTGCAATCTACGACTGATTGTTGTCCTATGGACAGAGTCTCCCACCTCAGCTGTAGATCTCTGCAGTTCATCCAGAGTGATCATGGGCCTCTTGGCTGCATCTCTGATCAGTCTTCTCCTTGTATGAGCTGAAAGTTTAGAGGGACGGCCAGGTCTTGGTAGATTTGCAGTGGTCTGATACTCCTTCCATTTCAATATTATCGCTTGCACAGTGCTCCTTGGGATGTTTAAAGCTTGGGAAATCTTTTTGTATCCAAATCCGGCTTTAAACTTCTTCACAACAGTATCTCGGACCTGCCTGGTGTGTTCCTTGTTCTTCATGATGCTCTCTGCGCTTTTAACGGACCTCTGAGACTATCACAGTGCAGGTGCATTTATACGGAGACTTGATTACACACAGGTGGATTGTATTTATCATCATTAGTCATTTAGGTCAACATTGGATCATTCAGAGATCCTCACTGAACTTCTAGAGAGAGTTTGCTGCACTGAAAGTAAAGGGGCTGAATAATTTTGCACGCCCAATTTTTCAGTTTTTGATTTGTTAAAAAATGTTGAAATATCCAATAAATGTCATTCCACTTCATGATTGTGTCCCACTTGTTGTTGATTCTTCACAAAAAAATACAGTTTTATATCTTTATGTTTGAAGCCTGAAATGTGGCAAAAGGTCGCAAAGTTCAAGGGGGCCGAATACTTTTGCAAGGCACTGTACTTCCCAGCCACTCATACGAACCACAGTGACTGTGGCCAGCTATGGGAGGGGCCTTTCTCTCTGCCTGCCCAACAGGCATCCGCAGGACAGCTATGTGGTCCTTCTCTGAGGAGTGGCGAGAGTGGGTAGGATGTAGACCGAGTTAGTGTGTTTAGAACGTTGGCTCACTCTGTTGGGTGGACTGGGTGAGAGGAAGAGCTGCATCTACGCAATATTCTGTTTCTTTTTGACAAAAGACAATGAACGGCATTGTCAAAGAAACCAAGAGTTGTGTCTGCAGATCAGGGTTGGGGTCAATTCCATTTTAATTCCAGGCAATTCAGAAAGTAAACCAAATTCCAATTTTCCTAACTGAAAAGCATTGAAGATAATTGGAATTTCAGTGTACTTCCAGAATTGACTGGAATTGAAATGGAATTGACCACAACCCTGCAGCAGATACACACCATGTCTAAACAGCATTCTAGTGTATCACTGTCCTGCAAAGTAACCACGGATCTGGAAGTCCACTCATCTTCTCCTCCATACAAGCTTCCCAATTGAAGTAAGAGGGCAAGTAAGAGATGATGCCTGCAGTCTAAGACTATCCACACAGAGTAGCTTGTGGGCAACTCTACACATAGAGTAGCTGTGGACTCTGCCCTGGTTGGAGAACGCATGAATTGACCCATGAATTATTCACCACAGACTGGGAGTGGCAGCAGCCAGGACAGCGTGCTCTACAGATGGTTAACTATATGAATAGGACTCGTAACTGTTTATACACACAGGGCGTGTGCCGTTACGATCTGCATTTCCCAGGCCTGGGTTGCCAGTCTGTTTCTGCTTTAGCAATTGTTTAGCATGACAACAATAAAGGAAATGGCTGAAGCAGGAACTGGCAGTCAGATTGTCATTTTCCTAAGACTGAAGAACAACAGCAGTATGTCAGTTTATGAAGCTATGGTTCTCTCCTCTTCAATAAGTCATTGCTAACAGAGGTTTGAGCTATCACATCACACTGTGGATGCATGTGTTCCCTAAAGGCACCGCATCAGACTCCCCTCCTAAATCCACCAATGGGATGTGGTGCCTGGCTGCCACTTAAAGAGGATGGGAGTAACAGTAATCCTGTAATCCCATTACTGTCACCCAAAAAGAGTGTGAATGAATGCGTAAGTGTGTGCGTGCGTGCGTGTGTGCGTGCGTCTAATTAATTGTCCGAGGGATTAATGGGAGACGAGAAAGGCAGAGGCAGAGAATATAATGGAAATACATTTGCACTGGGCTCCGTGGAGATGCTATATATGGACTGCTGTGTGCAAAATGGTAGGCATACCAATGATGTGAAATGCATGTATGTGGCTGTGTGGGTGGGTGGGTAATGT
The DNA here is from genome assembly GCF_013265735.2 of Oncorhynchus mykiss. Lineage (NCBI taxonomy): Eukaryota > Metazoa > Chordata > Actinopteri > Salmoniformes > Salmonidae > Oncorhynchus > Oncorhynchus mykiss. The sequence continues at coordinate 53,403,428 of NC_048577.1, forward strand.
ATGTGTGGATTCAGTGTGAGAGGGAGAGAGGAGAAACAGGAGTGAGATGGTGAATCTAAAACTACCTCCTCGCCCCTACCAAATCACTCCGTTGTCACGTGTTGCTCACGAAACTCTGAGGGTGACTTCCAGAGAGCGGCGAGGGGATCAATAAGCCCATCAACACCAGGACACACTCCTGACTTGAATGATGCAGTTCATGTTACCTTTTTAAATAATAAAACAAGCATGAAATTCAAATGAACAAATCCACCCTGTCGTTTTACAAAATCTAAACCTCAGCAACAGTTAAACATTTCATTTGGGTGTTATTTCTTCTTTTACATGTATCAAGTTTCGACATTAGACAAACAAATGCATTAGGCACGTCTCAAAAATAACTCAAAAATAACGCAGTGCTTTACGGGATTGCACATTGCTATGGATCAGGCAGTGTTGCAGACTCAGTGGAAGTGCCTACCGGAGGGGCTAATAAGCCCCTACACACCCTCACACCCTTTCACTCACTCAGCTTTGGGACACTAGTGCAAATGGCGGAGGTGCATGTGAACGCGAAGTGGAGGGTAAGGGGTCGATTTGGGATTCAGCCTGTGTGTGTGTGTGTGTGTGTGTGTGTGTGTGTGTGTGTGTGTGTGTGTGTGTGTGTGTGAGTGAGTGAGTGAGTGAGTGAGTGAGTGAGCGAGTGAGTGATGTGTAAACTTACTTTGGTCTGCATAGTTCTTGATCTTGAGCTCAAGCTGGCGGGAGTGGGACTCCATTCTGCCCACATGGTTCTGAAGGTCCTTCTTCTCCTGCTCCTGACTGTCCTCAAACTCCATGAACTTCTGCTCAGAGACACACAGAGAGGACTCTCAGTAACTCTCTCTCATCAGTAACATATACAGTCGTGGCCAAAAGTTTTGAGAATGACACAAATTTACATTTTCACATAGTCTGCTGCCTCAGTTTGTATGATGGCAATTTGAATATACTCCAGAATATTATGAAGTGATCAGATTAATTGCAATTAATTGCAAAGTCCCTCTTTGCCATGCAAAGGAACTGAATCCCAAAAAACATTTCCACTGCATTTCAGCCCTGCCACAAAATTACCAGCTGACATCATGTCAGTGATTCTCTCATTAATACAGGTGTGAGTGTTGACGAGGACAAGGCTGGAGATCACTCTGTCATGCTGATTGAGTTTGAATAACAGACTTGAAGCTTCAAAAGGAGGGTGGTGCTTGGAATCATTGTTCTTCCTCTGTCAACCATGGTTACCTGCAAGGAAACACGTGGCGTCATCATTGCTTTGCACAAAAAGGGCTTCACAGGCAAGGATATTGCTGCCAGTAAGATTGCAACTAAATCAACCATTTATCGGATCATCAAGAACTTCAAGGAGAGCGGTTCAATTGTTGTGAAGAAGGCTTCAGGGCGCCCAAGAAAGTCCAGCAAGCGCCAGGACCGTCTCCTAAAGTTGATTCAGCTGTGGGATCGGGGCACCACCAGTACAGAGCTTGCTCAGGAATGGCAGCAGGCAGGTGTCAGTGAATCTGCACGCACAGTGAAGCAAAAACTTTTGGAGGATGACCTGGTGTCAAGAAGGGCAGCTAAGAAGCCACTTCTCTACAGGAAAAACATCGGGGAAAGACTCATATTCTGCAAAAGGTACAGGGATTGGACTGCTGAGGACTGGGGTAAAGTAATTTTCTCTGATGAATCCACTTTCCAATTGTTTGGGGCATCCGAAAAAAAAGCTTGTCCGTAGAAGACAAGGTGAGCGCTGCCATCAGTCCTGTGTCATGCCAACAGTAAAGTATCCTGAGACCATTCATGTGTGGGGTTGCTTCTCAGCCAAGGGAGTGGGCTCACTCACAATTCTGCCTAAGAACACGGCCATGAATAAAGAATGGTACCAACACATCCCTCGAGAGCAACTTCTCCCAACCATCCACGAACAGTTTGGTGACGAACAATGCCTTTTCCAGCATGATGGAGCACCTTGCCATTAGGCAAAAGTGATAACTAAGTGGCTCGGGGAACAAAACATCAATATTTTGGATCCATGGCCAGGAAACTCCCCAGACCTTAATCCCATTGAGAACTTGTGGTCAATCCTCAAGAGGCGGGTGGACAAACAAAAAATAAAAAATCTGACAAACTCCAAGCATTGATTACGCAAGAATGGGCTGCCATCAGTCAGAATGTGGCCCAGAAGTTAATTGACAGCATGCCAGGGCGGATTGCAGAGGTCTTGAAAAAGAAGGGTCAACATTGCAAATATTGACTCCTTGAATCAACTTCATGTAATTGTCAATAAAAGCCTTTGACACTTATGAAATGCTTGTAATTATACTTCAGTATTCCATAGTAACATCTGACAAAAATATCTAGACACTGAAGCAGCAAACTTCGTGGAAATTAATATTTGTGTCATTCTAAAAAAAAATGGCCACGACAGTACACACACACACCACTCTCTCACACCACACACACACACACACACACACACACACACACACACACACACACACACACACACACACACACACACACACACACACACACACACACACACACACACACACACACACACACACACACACACACACACACACATTACATAATACAGTTTAAAAGAGACACTGCGAATATAGAGAGCAGAATTATTATTTGACCAAATACAGGACCACCCTGTACGTTATACAGAGGGGTACATGTGTAGCTACTGCCACAACATAGTCTAGACTACACTCTAAGAAGCAGGGATGTCTACTACTATGTTACATAGACAGACCAGGATCTGGAAGTCTTCTGTTCACCCGGAAATGCAGGTCCCCTCCACTCCCACATCCTCCTGGTGTGTCAGAGAAGTGTGTCCTGGACAGAAATCCAGTGTGTGTGTGTGTGTGTGCTTTCACATCCTGCCAGCTGTAATACTTTACTCTAGCCTGCTCTTCAGTCCTCTCCTTTCTTCTTTTCTGTTTTCACATTTATAGATGCATTGAAATTAGAGCTGCCTTCAGTACATCAGATAATGATCTTTTTTCATCATTAAACAAAGCCATAACATTCTATAGAATACATTTCTACCTGTAACGTTCAACACAGCTAGAAAGGCTGCAGCTAATCATCTGGCCACCATACTGTATTACCCAGGCCTTCTGTGCTCCTCTCCCCTAGAAGAACAAACCAGGGAGCACAGCGCCGCTGGAAAACGTGTGGCAAGACGGCATTTGCCCCAGTACTTCAATCTGGTGTGAATGCAGCGGCACTGAACACGTTTACCAGACAAATGTAATAGTTCACGTCATAGAAAAACATTTTGCAACAGAAAAGAAAGCAGGCATTTCTTATTGGGCAAGTTGACATAGTACCTTCCCCAATTTCAGCCCGTTTGCATGTTTAGTGAATAAAACCCTGTCCCTGGGATTTCATGTGGTAACCCCCACGCTCGCTGTGACAGGTGGATTCACTTGTCAGTCACAGTGGTCATCTAGCTACAGCCTACAGAGCCTAATTAACCACACCTCTCAACAACTATGTTTGGTTGCACCAGCACATAGTTTTTTGACTCTGCACTTGGTTTATTTCTTCGCTCACACTCCTCTCCAGTGTGGAATCCTGGAGCAATCTGACTTTGTGGTCTAGTGGAAACTAGAGCTCGACCGATTAATCGGAATGGCCGATTAATTGGGGCCAATTTCAAGTTTTCATAACAATCGGTAATCCGCATTTTTGGACACCGATCATGGCCGATTACATTGCACGAGGAGACTGCGTGGCAGGCTGACTACCTGTTATGCGAGTGCAGCAAGGAGACAAAGTAAGGTGCTAGCTAGCATTAAACGTATCTTATAAAAAACCATCAATCTTAACATAATCACTAGTTAACTACACATGGTTGATAATATTACTAGTTTATCTAGCTTGTCCTGCATTGCATATAATCAATGCGGTGCCTGTTAATTTATCATTGAATCGCAGCCTACTTCGCCAAACGGGTGATAATTTAACAAGCACATTTGCGAAAAAAAGCACTGTCGTTGCACCAATGTTGCACCAACCATAAACATCAACACCTTTCTTAAAATCAATACACAAGTATATATTTTTAAACCTGCAAATGAACACACATGTTCATGGAAAACAAGGCATGTGTGAATAAAAGCAGTTAATAAAAGCAGTTTAGTCATCTAAAACTATCTAGAATGATCCAATCTATAGCTAGCTAGCTAACAAAACTACTAATGTTAGCTTTAGAGTAGCCTTGCTAGATAGCTAGCTAGCTAACATTAGCTAGCTAGGTTGATGCAATCATGTAGCCAGCAGCTAACATTATGATTTAGACTCACTGAATAAATGTGTTTGGCACAGGATAAAGAAGATGAAACAATCTGCTGCTGCTACCCAAGGACAATGGATACGGAAGTTCCTGGAAAGTTTGTTAGTCCAGTAATGTTCATTGGCATATTATTTTATTTGCACTGCTGGTGATTATTCACAAAGGTTTGTGTTGCAAATTTCACTGTCTTAAAAGTAAAAAACCTACAAATTCCACCACAGAGCAGTCTACAGACAATATGAACACAACCATAAAGAGTGAATTTATGGAGTCAGGCACCACCAAATACAGAGACAGGCAGCCATCTTTTTCGACGAGCTAGTGCATAGTGACACCTAGTGATATGAACTGGTAATGCAGGTTTGGTTAGAATAGAGTGCAACAGAATGAGTAACATTCAATAAAATCTACTTCATGAAAATTATTATTTTCATGAAATATACATTATTTTCAATTAAAATGTTGAAATAAGTTGATTCAATAATTGAATATATGGATTTGACTGGCAATCAGTTCCTACCGTGAGTACTAGGGAACCAAAATATGCTGCTAAGGATGGACACAATAAAGAGGAAAGGAGAGAGGAGAGGATACATATGAGGAATCACAGCATTGAACATTCCATACCCCCATGATTCCTAACACCCCTCATCGGGACTCTGGTTAATGCGGTTCAACAGTTAGGTTGGGCCCTTAGGGCTCTGGTCAAAACTTGTGTACTATATATGGAATAGGGTGCCATTTGGGACACGGCCTGCCCTGTCATCATCTCCACTCTCCACTGCAGCACTTTAGTTATCTAATGTTGTTCTTCTGAACGAGGCCCCTTGGCCTACCCAGAGATACTTCTTGAACCGATGGTTAAAATTGCAAAATATGTTTTGGAGTACTACCAGTGTCAGTTTGTGTCATCTGAAACGTTGGTGTTTCATCGACCGTCTCATGTCCCAACAATGTGTTGTTGGAAGCAGTGCAGTGAGTCTAAGCAAGCAGAGTCTTTAAGGGTGAAATATGTTTTCACTGTCCATGGTCAAGAACATCTCAACTCAGGAAAAAAAAGAAACATCCTCTCACTGTCAACTGTGTTTATTTTCAACAAACTTAACATGTGTAAATATTTGTATGAACATAACAAGACTCAACAACTGAAACATGAACTGAACAAGTTCCACAGACATGTGACTAACAGAAATTGAATAACATGTCCCTGAACAAAGGGGGGGTCAAAATCAAAAGTAACAGTCAGTATCTGGTGTGGCCACCAGATGCATTAAGTACTGCAGTGCATCTCCTCCTCATAGACTGCACCAGATTTGCCAGTTCTTGCTGTGATATGTTACCCCACTCTTCCACCAAGGCACCTGCAAGTTCCCGGACATATCTGGGGAGAATGGCCCTAGCCCTCACCCTCCGATCCAACAGGTCCCAGACGTGCTCAATGGGATTGAGATCTGGGCTCTTCACTGGCCATGGCAGAACACTGACATTCCTGTCTTGCAGGAAATCACGCACAGTGGACGAGCAGTATGGCTGGTGGCATTGTCATGCTGGAGGGTCATGTCAGGATGAGTCTGCAGGAAGGGTACCACATGAGGGAGGAGGATGTCTTTCCTGTAACGCACAGCGTTGAGATTGCCTGCAATGACAACAAGCTCAGTCCGATGATGCTGTGACACACTGCCCCAGACCATGACGGACCCTCCGCCTCCAAATCGATCCCGCTCCAGAGTACAGGCCTCGGTGTAACGCTCATTCCTTCAACGATAAATGCGAATCCAACCATCACCCCTGGTGAGACAAAACCGTGACTCGTCAGTGAAGAGCACTTTTTGCCAATCCTGTCTGGTCCAGCGATGGCGGGTTTGTGCCCATAGTCGACACTGTTGCCGGTGATGTCTGGTGAGGACCTGCCTTACAACAGGACTACAAGACCTGTCCAGCCTCTCTCAGCCTATTGCGGACAGTCTGAGCACAGATGGAGGGATTGTGCGTTCCTGGTGTAACTCGGGCAGTTGTTGTTGCCATCCTGTACCTGTCCTGCAGGTGTGATGTTCGGATGTACCGATCCTGTGCAGGTGTTGTTACACGTGGTCTGCCACTGCGAGGACAGTCAGCTGTCCGTCCTGTCTCAGGCGTCTCACAGTACGGACATTGCAATTTATTGCCCTGGCCACATCTGCAGTCCTCATGCCTCCTTGCAGCATGCCTAAGGCACGTTCACGCAGATGAGCAGGGACCCTGGGCATCTTTCTTTTGGTGTTTTTCAGAGTCAGTAGAAAGGCCTCTTTAGTGTCCTAAGTTTTCTTAACTGTGACCTTAATTGCCTACCGTCCGTAGGCTGTTAGTGTCTTAACGACCGTTCCACAGGTGCATGTTCATTGAACAAGTATGGGAAACAGTGAAGTTATTTAGATTTTTATGAATTACCTTTGAAAGACAGGGTCCTGAAAAAGGGAAGATAATTTTTTTGCTGGGTTTATATGTGATGCATTGTGGGTAAATGGTGACTGACTAATTTACAAATAATAATGAGTAGGCCTAGTTACATACACTGCTCAAAAAAATTAAGGGAACACTTAAACAACACAATGTAACTCCAAGTCAATCACACTTCTGTGAAATCAAACTGTCCACTTAGGAAGCAACACTGATTGACAATAAATTTCACATGCTGTTGTGCAAATGGAATAGACAACAGGTGGAAATTATAGGCATTTAGCAAGACACCCCCAATAAAGGAGTGGTTCTGCAGGTGGTGACCACAGACCACTTCTCAGTTCCTATGCTACCGAGATGAGATCCTCAGACCCCTTGTGAGACCATATGCTGGTGCGGTTGGCCCTTGGTTCCTCCTAATGCAAGACAATGCTAGACCTCGTGTGGCTGGAGTGTGTCAGCAGTTCCTGCAAGAGGAAGGCATTGATGCTATGGACTGGCCCGCCCGTTCCCCAGACCTGAATCCAACTGAGCACATCTGGGACATTATGTCTCGCTCCATCCACCAACGCCACGTTGCACCACAGACTGTGCAGGAGTTGGCGGATGCTTTAGTCTAGGTCTGGGAGGAGATCCCTCAGGAGACCATCCGCCACCTCATCAGGAGCATGCCCAGGCGTTGTAGGGAGGTCATACAGGCACGTGGAGGCCACACACACTACTGAGCCCCATTTTGAGTTGTTTTAAGGACATTACATCAAAGTTGGATCAGCCTGTAGTGTGGTTTTCCACTTTAATTTTGAGTGTGACTCCAAATCCAGACCTCCATGGGTTGATAAATGTAATTTCCATTGATCATTTTTGTGTGATTTTGTTGTCAGCACATTCAACTATGTGAAGAAAAAAGTATTTAATAAGAATATTTCATTAATTCAGATCTAGGATGTGTTATTTTAGTGTTCCCTTTATTTTTTTGAGCGGTGTATGTTGATTTGTAGATGAGTCAGCCTTGGCTGTGTCTTTGCTTCACTAGGCTGGCCAACCATGATAATAACAACATTGTCAGACAACAACAGAAGGTTAGTGGTTTTATAACTTACACATAAAAAACTGTTACAAAGTATACTGTGTATAATGTTAAATGTAACCCTGCCTTACATAAAGCTTACAGAATTAATAGCAGAAGAGCATCATTAATCAGATGACATAAAATGTATACTTTCTACATTGAAACCTTTCTGTATTTATTTTTCAAAGTCCACTGCTTAACATTGTGTGTGTATGTGTGTGTGTAGAGTGTAATTCATATTTAAAGTCATTGTAACCATTCTTTGCATAACGCTCAGCCCTGCTATAGTAGTTCACTAAACTACAGAGTATATTGTCCATTGAAGTTGTTGTCTCTGGCTCTTTTGATATTATATTCACAATGAATAACAACAAGGTTTGTGATAGTGTGAGTCACCTCAGGTCAAGATGGTTTTCAATTCACATGAGCAGACAATTAAAAGCACAGGCCTATAGTCATAACACAGAGGAAAAGGGAAGCTATGTATAATAAGGCCTATAGTCATAACACAGATGAAAAGGGAAGCTATGTATAATAAGGCCTATAGTCATAACACAGAGGAAAAGGGAAGCTATGTATAATAAGGCCTATAGTCATAACACAGATGAAAAGGGAAGCTATGTATAATAAGGCCTATAGTCATAACACAGATGAAAAGGGAAGCTATGTATAATAAGGCCTATAGTCATAACACAGAGGAAAAGGGAAGCTATGTATAATAAGGCCTATAGTCATAACACAGAGGAAAAGGGAAGCTATGTATAATAAGGCCTATAGTCATAACACAGAGGAAAAGGGAAGCTATGTATAATAAGGCCTATAGTCATAACACAGATGAAAAGGGAAGCTATGTATAATAAGGCCTATAGTCATAACACAGATGAAAAGGGAAGCTATGTATAACAAGGCCTATAGTCATAACACAGATGAAAAGGGAAGCTATGTATAATAAGGCCTATAGTCATAACACAGATGAAAAGGGAAGCTATGTATAATAAGGCCTATAGTCATAACACAGATGAAAAGGGAAGCTATGTATAACAAGGCCTATAGTCATAACACAGATGAAAAGGGAAGCTATGTATAATAAGAATATTTTGTCATAGCCTACGAATAGGACCCAGAGTTTTACCTGACCAGGTCATGATCAGGAAAAACTCCATGCCCCAGAAAAGACACAGACGAATTTTGCCACACCACTTTTGAAGCAATGGTGCCACCTCTGAGGGAGCGGCCATTGTTTGCATCCATGTAGATTCATCGTGATTCAAAACATTGGTTAAGGATGAAGTATTACTTGCCACGTCTGTAAAGTGGCAGTTTATAACCACACCTTAGGGACGAATGTCGAACTGGAGTGAAATCTACTTACGCTCACTCACATTTCTATAAACAGTCAAACAGTGTATCATTTGTACAAAGGGAACTGTGTGATGAATTACTATATCATGGAGACTTTACTCCTCATAGTGGTGAGAAGATGCACACAGCTGAACACCCTTCTTTATTTTTCCAGGTTTGTGTTTTCGATTTGAGCGATCTGTTAATAAATAACAACAACAGATTCAATGTGTGGCAGAGGGGCCTATAAAAGCTGAAGAACACACACACATCCAGGTCCTTTTGCCTGATGAAGACCTAAAGGTGGGAACGTTGTTATAATAACATCACTTAGGAACATCAGCAGCAATGTGGCGTTTTCCTTTTTATATTTCACAGTGGCCTATAAGACATTAGGGGAACAGATGTTGCTCTTTATGTTCCAGATGTTGCTCTTTAAAATCCAAGAGGGTTTGACAAACCATTCCCTTGGAAACAGATTAGGTCAATATTGAGTAAAATGGGGAAGGTTTATGGTGCAACACCAGGCCCAAGAGAAGGTAATAGAAGACAAGGCACAGGGAAGTCTCTCCCTCTCAGTGAGCCCTGGCCATCACAAAGGATCACATGACCTGGAAATCCTAACCCACACAGCCAACAATAGGAAAACCTCGGTCCCCCCCCGCCTCCCCATCTGCATCTTTTCTGGGGAACACAAGGCTTCCTGGGATGAAGAAACACAAGGCGGGCTGGAGGAGTGTGTCTCACTGTTTCTGTGTCACAGCCTGGACAGAGCGGAGAAGCCTAAAACAGCACTACACGCTGAGTTTGGTCCAATGGGACTACAGAGAGACAAACGGTCCGAGTCACATCCAACTCTCCCTCACTATGACTCGGGGCCAGGCAGCAAGAGGTCCAACAAACACACACATGGACACAAACCAAAACACACACAGAAATAGGTCAAACCAGACTGGGCAGTGCTGCAAGTGAAGCCCCGCAGTCTTGAAGTTGTCTGTAACCACTGATCAAAGCTCAGTATAGTCATTTTGACCCCAAATGGCTGTGGTAAAAATTGTGGTAGGCTGAGCTGATCCTAGGTCTGCTGTAGGGGCAAGGCAACCTTTAGTTCTATGGTGATCGTTCTCCCCACTGAGGTAGGGTCATGACTCTGTGTATGGGCCTGGACAGATGCTAAGTTCCTCTTCTATTCCTGATGCCTATTTCTTTACTTTTACTAGAGGGAGGAGCTTAATATGTTACCTTTACTAGAGGAGCTTAAGATGCATATCCAAAGCAGTCGAAACGATGCAGGTCAGTCTGCTTTGGATGGAACTTCAACTGCTTTGGATGGAACTTTATTCTCACAGTATTATACACTCCAAATTATTATTATTATTTTTTTTACATATTTGAGTAGTAATGTCATGATTACTCAAGTAACAACTCATTCAGGATGATACAGTGAGAAAAGGTGTAACTACAGAAATAGCATGAAAGCCCTTCATACTGCAAGTGCCAGTAAAACCCAGTTCTGTTTTATCTCCCCTCGCTTGTCCTGTCCTCTTAATTCTGTTCTGTCCTTTCTCACCTCATCCTCTCCTCAACTCTCCATCCGATGAGCAGTCTTGATAAATTGCAGAGTCACTAAACCTGCTGCTTCTGAGGCAGAATACAGCATCTTCTCTATGTGTGTGTGTGTGTGTGTGTGTGTGTGTGTGTGTGTGTGTGTGTGTGTGTGTGTGTGTGTGTGTGTGTATGTCCAATGTACCTTGCCCGATTAGGAATGTTTGTCTCTATAACAAGAGGCCTAATTCACTTCTCATAAATGTAAATGTGTAACTACTCATTCATAAACCGTTTCAAGGGCTTTTCCTAGACTACAATAGGTAATTGCGGCCCACTTAGGGACGCTGTATAATAGCCTGACTGTATTTGTCTATACTCTTTTCTGATTACTGATGCTTTAGTTTAGAGCAGTGGTCACCAACAGATTCAAAATCACTTTGAGTCAAAATGCAATCCGAGATCTACCGCTCAGAATTTTTTTTTTACCTAAACCTATGCAATGTTAAGCAATTAAAAACAGTTCCGTAACAATGAGGTTTGTGAGGTGGCCTATAGACCCAATACATCATCACTGCATGTTGACTATGCAAAATTCTTGTGTCAGATACATCTTGGTGTCAGATACATTTTTACTCGTAATTTCTTGCCGACACCAACCAATACCAGGGGAGTGAAAAACTCATAATTATCAGATCCCATAAAACCGCTTTGCCAGCACAAATAGCCACACTCCTTTCATGACTCATTAATATCTTAGCATTACTTTTGTTAAATCATTAGTATACATTTTAAATAGCTTTTACAGATTGGATGTTTTACAAGAAAAGGTCATTTTATTCATGGTTGTTTCTATTGTTTTTAACAACATGTAGTTTTTAACAAATGTAAATGTAATATTCAAATGCTGTTTTTATGTGTATAAATGTTGTACAAATATAAATGATCTGTTTTTAAAGGAAATGTAATAATAAAACTTTTCCAAAAGGAAAACAATTATAATAATATATTATGGACTATTTTCTGGTCTTCCTACTTCACTCTTAACATTACTGTACTTTACTTTCATTTAAAAATATCCTAAACTTTGTAGTGCTCCTCATCATTTCCTTGATTTGCTGGTAGGGAAAAGTGGGGATCATTGTTTGAAAGTTGCTCGCTCACTATTAGTAAGGTGTGACTGGGGGAAGTTAGAACATATTTGATATTTTTATCTGTTATAGACCTGTTTGAGTTAGTGATCATTTGTAGAGTGGCTCTCTATCTGCCCTCGGCATGCATGTGTTACCATTCTGAATGTCTAAAGAATTAATATGTTCTCCTGAAATACTGTATGAACACAGTGGGCATTTTGAACTCTTATTATGGTGACAACGTGGGGTGTGCCGACGTAATCGGATTTACTCTTCATTACCCTTGTTTTTCTCAGACCATTTTCAAATTATGTTAAAACATTTTACGTACATGATCACACAGGTAATATAACATTTTAGGTCCATGATCACACAGGTAATAGAACATTTTAGGCCCATGATCACACAGGTAATAGAACATTTTAGGTCCATGATCACACGGGTAATAGAACATTTTAGGCCCATGATCACACGGGTAATAGAACATTTGTTGTATTACTTGCGGGGCACTGCTGAGTGAGCATAATATACAGCCTTTATTTACTGGGACTGATGGTCTGCATCTGATGGTCACTGAGAGGAGGGAAGGAGCAGCCATGAAGCTGCCTCTCACCTGACTTACCGTCCCTCCTCTCTCCCTCCCTTCACTGAAAAAAAGAGGACAGTCTTCCAGCTGATGGTCACTGAGAGGAGGGAGGGAGCAGCCGTGAAGCTGCCTCTCACCTGACTTACCGTCCCTCCTCTCTCCCTCCCTTCACTGAAAAAAAGAGGACAGTCTTCCAGCTGATGGCGAAACTTAAGTTGCACTGCATTATTTCTGCACCAATTCATGTTGTTACTCCTATGACCAGAGAAAGTGAAATATCCCTTCATATTAAAAAAGACACAAGCCTCTAATAATAACGGAATAATAATATGTCAATCATTATTATTATGTTGGTAACCCATTGTATAAAAGTGATTCAAAGCCTTCGAAGACAGTGTTTTGAGGATATATTGGCACGGTAACAACACCCGTTCCAATATATCCTCCAAACACCGGCTTCTCGAGCATTATCACTTAATTGAGAGGCTTTGAAGCCATACTGGCACTCCCTAGTAGGAGCAGTCCTCTATAGGAATTAATGGAATTCTACAGTATTTCCATTAAATGTTTCGAGAACAGAATTACATGGAATTAAGTAGGGGTCAGTAACATGTGTAGTCTCTTTTACAAGTGACAAGTACCAAGATGGTTTAAATACACCACCCCCTGTCAGTCATCCAGGATATATACACATCACCGGTCTAGACAGGAGCTAATGGTGTGTGAGAGCAGAACACAGGTGGGATGTTTCTGATGACATGATTGGATTTACCTTGACAGGAAGACAGTTCTCCCAGTGGCTCTGTTTATCTTTGGACAAAAAACAATATACTAAAGATATTTTCATGCAAAGTGATAAGCGGCTGACAGCTGTTTTTGCAGGCTACAGTAGCCAAGCAGGCAAACAGTCTGACAAAAAAAGAATGGATGGTTGACTGTAACTGGGGGCTACGTCCTCTCATGGCAACATCAAACGCGCACCTATATACTTAGAGGAGAAAAACATATCTGTCGCAGGCATGCTGTGTGTTAGTGCGTGATGAAATTGAGGCTACTGTGAATCAATCCACCATGGATGGGTAGGCTACTGTTAGCATGATGCTAAACTAATCACACAGTTACTCCTCTAACTGGGAAGCAGATATTACGAACGTGGCTCTCCTTCCACAATATAAGATTATTAGCCTCGTGGGTATCCCTTGTTGACAACGTTGCACCACGTGCATGTTCTACACTACACATAGACATCGGTAGGGATGCTTTGGTGATGAAAAACACTGGCTTGGGTGGCCTTGCAGCTAGAGGCTGCGTTTAAAATCCGCTGTCAATGTCCTCCATCTCACTCCCTCTCTCCGTCGTTCGCTGCCCGGACTCACCTCCTCTGCGTGTTTCCTCAGCGCTTTCTCCCGTTCATACTGCGTGATGAGCTGTTCGTTGTCCTCCTTTAACAGTTCTAGCTCCACTTCATGCTCCTGGTTTTCCGCGAACACCGAATCCAGGTTCTCCAGCACAGCCACGACGAGCGGCATCAGTTCTTTCACCACATCTTCGTCGTATTTTCCTATCAGTTTCTCAAACTCGCGGTAGATGGAGTTGGCCAGGCCCGATACCCGCTCCGACATCATAGCCGATGTCCCCGGGTCGTCCTGGTACACTACTCCGTCCTCCAACTCCATTTTCTTCCCTTCCTTGAACAAATAGGTCCTGTAAATAGGATTTACACTTACCCCGCCACTATGAATTCCGTTATTTTCTTTAAGAAAATCGAATGTGTATTCCCTTTAAAAGCTTCAATTGAAATGGCAATATACGTGTAATTGTCCCTCACTGGAAGCCTTCGATAGACGTGGATAATGTTTTCCCTCCGGTTCGGTCCTCTCACAACAGAGGTGCGTTCAGTTCACTTGAACGTTTGCTACGTTGCAGAACTGTTTGTACTGAACGACACGTTTTCAAAAACGTTTTCGTACGTTCTTGAACAGACTTGAGGTACGTTTGCTCCCGTTTGGTAGGTGTGGTGAGGTGTGACTTGGAGCAACGAGTGACGTTTTAAAGGGCAGTGGCCATGCTGACAGCGTTCCCGCAACCGTTATTATTATACATCAGTTTCCCCAACCCACAACCTCCACGTTATTCAACTGGTCGTTCAGTACCATTTCCGTTCAATTGAACGTTCCAGAACGTAAAAACTTGCTGAATGCAGCCCAGCTGAGTATGACGTGGTGACGTCACATTTTTAACGTGGACAATGTAGTTTTACCGAATATTTGTAGCCTACAATGTTAAGCCTAGGGCTAGTCATATGATATAGTCAAACACATTATAGTAATAACATAGTAATACGAAAGTATTAATAAAGGCATCTTTATTTAAATTCCATTGTCCTCAAAATACTTTAAGATCCTGCTCTAATAACGATTACATTTTAGTTATTTAGCAGATGCTTTTATCCAGAGCGATTTACAGTTAGTGCATTGACCTTAATAAGATAGCTATCAGTAAGTAAAGTAAGTAAAATTTTCCTCAATAAAGTAGCTAAATAATAAATAAATAAAATATACAAATAATATATGCAATAAATAACATATTTCTTCAATAAATTATACATTGTATAATTTAAACAACAGACAAAAACAAACCAACAGAAAAAACAAGTGGCAAAATTGTCCTACTCAATTATTATTATTTATTTTTACCTTTATTTAACTAGGCAAGTCAGTTAAGAACAAATTCTTATTTTCAATGAAGGCCTAGGAACAGTGGGTTAACTGCCTGTTCAGGGGCAGAACGACAGATTTATATCTAGTCAGCTCGGGATTTGAACCTTCCGGTTACTAGTCCAACGCTCTAACCACTAGACTACCCTGCCGCCCCAGGGTAAGCAAACAATGTGAAAGAAATGACCGGAAGTAGTAGCCTTCACTATTCAGTGGGGTTTTATGTGGCTGTATGACAGACCCACTTGTATTATGATTCAGTGTAGGCTAGTATAGGCTAGTGACTCTGGATAATGTATGCATCCCTCAGTTATCTTCAGTGTTGTAATAGCCTACTCAAGACCGGCCTAGGAGTGTCTCGGTCTTGTCTTGGTGTCAGATACATTTTTACTCGTAATTTCTTGCCGACACCAACCAATACCAGGGGAGTGAAAAACTCATATTTCAAATTTTCATATTTCAAATTATGTTAAAACATTTTAGGTCCATGATCACACGGGTAATAAAACATTTTAGGTCCATGATCACACAGGTAATAGAACATTTTAGGTCCATGATCACACGGGTAATAGAACATGTTAGGACCATGATCACAAAGGTAATAGAACATTTTAGGTCCATGATCACACAGGTAATAGAACATTTTAGGTCCATGATCACACAGGTAATAGAACATTTTAGGTCCATGATCACACGGATAATGGAACATTTGTTGTATTACTTGCGGGGCACTGCTGAGTGAGCATAATATACAGCCTTTATTTACAGGGACTGATGGTCTGCATCTGATGGTCACTGAGAGGAGGGAAGGAGCAGCCATGAAGCTGCTACTCACCTGACTTACCGTCCCTCCTCTCTCCCTCCCTTCACTGAAAAAAGAGGACAGTCTTCCATCTGATGGTCACTGAGAGGAGGGAGGGAGCAGCCGTGAAGCTGCTACTCACCTGACTTACCGTCCCTCCTCTCTCCCTCCCTTCACTGAAAAAAGAGGACAGTCTTCCATCTGATGGTCACTGAGAGGAGGGAGGGAGCAGCCGTGAAGCTGCCTCTCACCTGACTTACCGTCCCTCCTCTCTCCCTCCCTTCACTGAAAAAAGAGGACAGTCTTCCATCTGATGGTCACTGAGAGGAGGGAGGGAGCAGCCGTGAAGCTGCCTCTCACCTGACTTACCGTCCCTCCTCTCTCCCTCCCTTCACTGAAAAAAGAGGACAGTCTTCCAGCTGATGGCGAAACTTAAGTTGCACTGCATTATTTCTGCACCAATTCATGTTGTTACTCCTATGACCAGAGAAAGTGAAATTGATGGTTAACAAATCGAACAGTCTTTCATAATACAATCGGATGGTTTTTGTACTCACCTTCTCCTTTATGTACTTGCTCAGATAGATGTTTTTCAGGTCTTTCTTCACCAATGGACAGGCTTCATCCACTCTGGTGAGAATAACCATTTGGGGAATCCCTGCCAGAGCAAACTGTTTAATTCAGCAGTCCTTTTTCTCTCCAGGCAATGCGATGACGCTCCTACTCAAAGACATAGTACACCTACAATACTATTAGTTTGTGTAGCCATCAAAATAATAGCAATGTACAGTCATTTTCAGACCTGGGTTGAAATATATGTGTATTTGATCATTTTCTATTTAAATACATATTTTCTGTGTATTTGAGTATTTTAAATAATGTGGCCCAAATCAACTACTTCTATTGGAAGTATTTCAACGTTTTTTCAAATGATTGCGTAACACTTCATTTTCAGGTTCATTATTACATTGTGATTGCTGTAATAAGGATTTATTACAGTGTAATTCATTATAAGTATTGTAATGAATTGTGATAATTTATAGTTACACTGTAATAACAACATGATGCTTGTTCCCATGTTTGTTTCAAATGTAAAAGTTTTCGATAGCATCCCAACGCACCATTTTAGTCAGTGCTATCCAGGATT
This sequence comes from Oncorhynchus mykiss, assembly GCF_013265735.2. Taxonomy (NCBI): domain Eukaryota; kingdom Metazoa; phylum Chordata; class Actinopteri; order Salmoniformes; family Salmonidae; genus Oncorhynchus; species Oncorhynchus mykiss. The sequence continues at coordinate 53,420,531 of NC_048577.1, forward strand.
CCTTGGGACATCCTTACCCTAACCCTGACCTTTACCCATACACTTACCCATACCTTATAATTTGAAAGTATTTTCAAATACTTATTTCCAAATAGATTATTTCAAATACCAACCGGACCTGCTTCCAATGCATGGGAGTATAGAAGTATATTTGTATTTTTTTCAAATACATGCCAATACTTTACAAGTGTATTTCCAAATATATTCCAATATTCAACTACTTGTACTTTCAAATAAAATATATCAAAATACTGACTTCCAAATGACTTTTGAGATATCCTAAATAGTATTTGAACACAGGTCTGACACTAAAATTTGCACTCTCACCCATATCAGCGGCTCCTACTCCGATGTTCCTCATCTTCTGGATGACACCAATCAAGACAGCCATTTTATCAGCTGGTATGACACTGACCAGACAATGAAGTCTGTCCTCCGAACTGTGGGTATTTATGTAGCCAGGATCCTCTTCTGATAATGCTGATATGGGATTAAACTAGTCAAGAGTGAAAATTTAAAAAAAAATGTAATCAATACTGACTAACTGACTGTATCAGAGATTCCTTGTTGGTGATATAGTTTATCGCATTGTTTACTTTACCTTGTGGCCCTCTTTTATGTGGTTCTTTAGGGCCTTGATGATGTCAACCTTACACACACCTTTGACACTTTTCTCCAGACCCATGACATCATTGAACACCAATGGGAAATAGATTCCATGTTTTTCTTTTTTAGATTTTGTGGGTTTCGTACTGTAAAATAGGATGTGCATTTCTAATGAATTATACAATTTGATGAGTATGCACTGATAATTAAAATAAAATGGTTGATATTCACATCCATTTGCTTTAATATGTTATGGTTTCTCTCAATGGGTTTCATATAACACTTGCTTATAACTTACTGAACTAACTTACTTTTCTGGCAAAGCTTTCACCTGCAGCAGCGAAGTTGGCCAAGGTGATACTCGTAATGTGACCCTGAAACACACAATTGATGGAGTTGATGAAGCTATATTTTCCCGCTCCAGCTGGTCCGTGGAGGAGGAATCTGATAGTCTTCACTTAAGATTTCCAGGCACATAGTCTTTCAGTTCCTTAAGCATTTCCACTTCCTGACTGTCAGAGGGCAGTAGAGGACAGATTTAGAGAGGTAGACTCAGCGATACAATATCATGTCACAGCAGGCTTACAGAAAACAAAAACAAAATTCTAATCTTCCAAGACTGCCACATCATTTGGGTGATTTGTAATCTGTTGTTTTGACTTGTTTGTCGCCACTTTGCATGATGCTGTCACATCACGGAGTGTACCTTTAAGTTAATAAAAAAGCAATGGACTTGGAATGATGCCATTTACTTTATTGCATAATTTTCACGGGAGGTGGTCCTTGTACACAGCATTTTCAACTGACAATGATTTTAAAATATATTTTTCTCCCATTCATTTTCAAACGATCCCCCAGGGTGTGATCCTCCATTCCTTGTCAAAAACTATTAAACAAACATGCACTACTGGTCATAAGTTTTAGAACACCTACTCATTCAAGGGTTTTTCTTTATTTTTAAGACATCAAAACTATGAAATAACACATGTGGAATCATGTAGTAACCAAAAATTATATTTGAGATTCTTCAAATAGCCACCCTTTGCCTTGATGACATCTTTGCACACTCTTGGCATTCTCTCAACCAGCTTAACCTGGAATGCCTTTCCAACAATCTTGAAGAAGTTCCCACATATGCTGAGCACTTGTTGGCTGCTTTTCCTTCCGACTCATCCCAAACCATCTTAATTTGGTTGAGGTCAGGGGATTGTGGAGGCCAGGTCATCTGATGCAGCACTCCATCCCTCTCCTTCTTGGTAAAATTGCACTTACACAGCCTAGAGGTGTGTTGAAAAAACGAATTATAGTCCCACTAAGCCCAAACCAGATGGGATGGCTTTTCGCTGCAGAATGCTGTGGTAGCCATGCAGGTTAAGTGTGCCTTGAATTCTAAATAAATCACAAGACAGTATCACCAGAAAAGCACCCCTTCACAATAACACCTCCTCCTCCATGCTTTACGGTGGGAAATACACATGCGGAGATCATCCATTCACCCACAAAGACACAGGGGTTGGAACCAAAAATCTCAAATTTGGACTCCAATGGACAAAGATACACCGGTCTAATGTCCATTGCTCGTGTTTCTTGGCCCAAGCAAGTCTCTTCTTCTTATCGGTGTCCTTGAGTAGTGTTTTTTTTGCAGCAATTCGACCATGAAGGCCTGATTCACACAGTCTCTTCTGAACAGTTTGAGATTGAGATGTGTCTGTTACTTGAAACTCTGTGAAGCATTTATTTGGGCTGCAATTTCTGAGGCTGGTAACTCTAATGGACTTTCCATCTGCAGCAGAGGTAACCCTTTATTCCGGGAATTGTGGTCACAGGTAGGCAATGGTCATACACAAGTAGGCAGGTGAATCAAAACTAGGACTGACTGCTAGAACTGGTTCTCACAAACGAGCCAGGAAAAGGCTTAGTAGAGTCAAAATGCACAATGCCTCACAAAGGCACAATCAGAATGAACTGAACTAAATTAGGAGCTGATGAGACCAGGTGAGTAACTAACACAGGTGAAATCAATGAACAAAAATTAAAGACAGGGCTACATTCGTTCGGGAACACAAAGAAACAGGGATACATTCAAGAACACAACAAAACAGAATACAAGGTTCACTAAGAAAATAAGTACAGAACCTTACACAACTAACCTATACAAGGCAAAGGTTGTGCAGGTGATATAAACAGCAACATCTCTTCAAAGACAAAGTCCAATGTAATTACTGTACATAACACAGACTACCCACCCACACACTGACAAGTCTCTTACTTATACTTTCACTTATGATATTGGTGCATTTTATTTATCTGAGATTTTTTTACCCAGGTCTTCTCAGACTATGTGAGTGTAGTGTACAAAATGCTTCAAATGATGCAAAACATATTATAATCACACTTTTAGATTTTTACTATAAGTGCTCTATCTTGAAAACTACTGCTGATGCACAATTTGTTGGCTGCATATCAACAGTAGACTAATAAAAACAACACTAAAATGACCCTTAAAAATATGTGGTTAAACACCCAACTCTATAAAAAATAAATAACTAAATTATATTATGTTTGCCTAACGTCTGAATGTAACATAAAAAAAAAAAAATTAAGGAAAGAAATTGTCTGTAGCCTACCTCAAGAATCCCACTGATAAAATGCCCAAAAAATTAAATGTTTTTAACCTTCATTTAACTAGGCAAGGATAAGAACAAATGATTTTTTACAATGACAGCCTACCCCGGACAACACTGGGCCAATTGGGCACCGCCCTATGGGACTCCCAATCACAGCCGGATGTGATGCAGCCTGAATATGAACTAGGTGCTGCAGTGATACCTCTTGCAAAGAGATGCAGTGTCTTAGATCACTGCGCCACTCTGGATGAGGTCCTAAATAAGTGTCACGTTAAGACTGACATTCCTTTTTATACCTCTCTGACCAATGATGTACACTGACAAAAATATAAAAACAACATGCAACAAGTTCAAATATTTTACTGAGTTACAGTTCATATAATTAAATTAATCAACATATACAAATTAATTAGGCCCTAATCTATGGATTTCACATGACTGGGAATACAGATATTCATATGTTGGTCACACATACCTTAAAAAAAAGGTAGGATCTTGGATCAGAAAACCAGTCAGGTGTGGTGTGACCACTATTTGCCTTACGCAGCGCGACATATCTCCTTCGCATAGAGTTGATCAGGCTGTTTATTGTGGCCTGTGGAATGTTGTTCCACTCTTCTTCAATGGCTGTGCAAACTTGCTGGATATTGGCGGGAACTGAAACATGCTGTCATGCACGTTGATCCAGAGCATCCCAAACATGCTCAATGGGTGACATGTCTGGCGATTATGCAGGCCATGGAAGAACTGGGACATTTTCCGTATTGTGTACAGATCCTTGCGACATGGGGCCTGAAACATGAGGCGATGATGGCGGATGAACGTCATGACAATGGGCCTCAGGATCTCATCACGGTATCTCTGTGCTTTCAAATTGCCATCGATAAAATGCAATTGTGTTCGTTATGCCTGCCCATACCATAACCCCATTGCCACCATGGGGCACTCTGTTCACAACGTTGACATCAGCAAACCGCTCTCCCAAACGAAGCCATGCTCGTGTAGCGGGTTTCCTATGTACCACAGGATAACCAAGAAATGAAGAGCGACACCAAGGCTGTCTTTTAGGCTTTTATGTTGATCTGCAATAGTATTGTGAAAAGACAGGACAGGAACACATCAGTCTCCAATGCACCATCTGACAAGTTGTTCTTTCTCTCTCAGTGTTTTCTCGGACTCACACAATCACACTCATACATAAAGCCATAATGTATACTATAAAATAATAACCAGTCCTTAATACAGAGAATGTATAATCTTAATTATTAGACAATATAACCTTACCTGCAATAGTATTGTGAAAAGACAGGACAGGAACACAGTCTCCAATGCACCATCTGACAAGTTGTTCAACACAGGAACATGAAGAAAGGTAAAACACATATCCTGTCTCACATCCCCAATACATTGCTAGGTGCTTTCAGTGTTGACAGTAGCAAAATACAACAACTCATGTACAAAAACACTGCAACATAAACAAGTTACAACGTGAAATCGCCTCTATTCCATTCGGACCGTAGAGAACCAAACTACATCTCCCATAATGCAACGCCAGCACCAGTTGGCAGCTCAGCTAACCGTCTGCATCACAGAAAGGCATGCTAGCTAGCAACAGCAGCACTTTTAGCACTCTGTAAACTATATTAATAACAACAATAAACTCTGAAAGTTACATGTTTCAATAGTCTCACACTACCATATAACAATATCTACAGCATTAACCTTGGGATGTTTTATTTATTTAACGTTATGGACTTCTACAAAGGAGTAATCTGCAACACATACCTTTCTCTCTCAGTGTTTTCTCCGGCTTATTCACCAGCAGGTTCCTCTGAGACCAGCCACCAGCTGATGAAACTGTGGATTTGCACAACCAAGGAATTTACGCACAAACTGACAGAAACCGTCTTCAGGGTCTTGAAGTTCGGCATTGTAACCAACTTCAGTGCACACCTTCGATGGCATGCTGGAGAAGTGTGCTCTTCACTGATGAATCCCGGTTTAAACTGTACCGGGCAGATGGCAGACAGCGAGTGTAGTAGAGTTAAAATTGTTATTCCATCAAACTTCAAATTAATAGTACACAACGCAGAACAGAACAACCAGGTTGAGGGTCAGTGGCAAAAGCCCGTGAACAGGAATATTCCAAGTTCAGACGGAATCGGGGAGTCAGATCGCTATGATCGCCAGGAACTTTACTTTTAGTGTCTATTTTTAATTGTTGCGCTACTGGTGCTGCCTGTTGATGTTAGGTAGGCAGATACAGTAGGGGTTTTGTTTCATTAAATGTATTTTATTTAATCTGGGTGCTTGTGTCACCTACTAACACAATGGGTACTACCCGTAGCTCCCGTTCTCCTCAGTCCAAGCCGGATGTGGAGGTCCTGTGCTGGCGTGGTTACACATGGTCTGCGGTTGTGCCAAATTCTCTGAAACGACATTGGAAGCGACTTTGCCCACTGGTTGAGAAATGAACATAAAATGATGTGGCAACAGCTCTGTTGGAAATTCATGCAGTCAGCATGCCAATTGCGCGCTCCCTGAAAACTTGAAACATCTGTTGCACTGTGTTGTGTGACAAAACTGCACATTTTAGAGTGGTCTTTTATTGTACCCAGTGCAAGCTTCTTGATATGCCACACCTGTCAGGAGGATGGATTATCTTGGCAAAGGAAAAATGCTGACTAACAGGGATGTAAACAAATTTGTGTACAAAATGTGAGAGCGTACAAGTACTTGGGAGTATGGTTAGACAGTACACTGTCCTTCTCTCAGCACATATCCAAGCTGCAGGGTAAGGTTACACCTAGACTTGGTTTCCTCTTTCACCCCGTCTGCCAAACTAACCCTGATTCATATGACCATCTACCCATATATCAATTTATAGATCGGCAGTTAAGGGTGCTCTCGAGCGGCTAGATGTTCTTTACCATTTAGCCATCAGGTTTGCCACCGATTTATCACTGCACTCTGGAAACTGGCCATCACTGTATACCCGGAGCAAGACCCACTGGTTTATGCTTGTTTACAAAACCCTCTTAGGCCTCACTCCCCCCTATCTGAGATACCTACTGCAACCCCCATCCTCCACATACAACACCAACACCTGTCACGCCCTGGCCTTAGTATTTTGTGTTTTCTTTATTATTGTGGTTAGGCCAGGGTGTGACATGGGTGATTTATGTGGTTTGTTTTGTCTAGGGGTTTTTGTAGTTTATGGGAATGTGTTTAGTTAAGTAGTCTAGGAAAGTCTATGGTTGCCTAGAGTGGTTCTCAATCAGAGGCAGGTGTTTATCGTTGTCTCTGATTGGGAACCATATTTAGGCAGCCATATTCTTTGAGTATTTCATGGGTGATTGTTCCTGTCTCTGTGTTTATTGCACCAGATAGGGCTGTTTCGGTTTTTCACGGTTCTTGTTTTGTAAATTATTTGTATCTTTCATTAAAGAACCATGCTGCATTTTGGTCTTCCTCTCTTTCACCAGAAGAAAACCGTAACATGTTCTGCCAGTCACATTATCTTAACCTTTTACTGCAGTGGGCTAAATCAGGGTCACAGTGTTTCTTGGTAGTCTTAAACAAATCTATTTTGAAAAAAAAGTATACACCTCACACACAAACTCAGCAAAAAAAGAAACGTCCTCTCACTGTCAACTGCATTGATTTTCAGCAAACTTAACATGTGTAAATATTTGTATGAACATAACAAGATTCAACAACAGACTGAACAAAGGGGGGTCAAAATCAAAAGTAACAGTCAGTATCTGGTGTGGCCACCAGCTGCATTAAGTACTGCAGTGCATCTCCTCATGGACTGCACCAGATTTGCCAGTTCTTGCTGTGAGATGTTACCCCACTCTTCCACCAAGGCACCTGCAAGTTCCTGGACATGTATGGGGGAATGGCCCTAGCCCTCACCCTCCGATACAACAGGTCCCAGACGTGCTCAATGGGATTGAGATCTGGACTCTTCGCTGGCCATGACAGAACACTGACATTCCTGTCTTGCAGGAAATCACACACAGAATGAGCAGTATGGCTGGTGGCATTGTCATGCTGGAGGGTCATGTCAGGATGAGTCTGCAGGAAGGGTACCACATGAGGGAGGAGGATGTCTTCCCTGTAACGCACAGCGTTGAGATTGCCTGCAACGACAATAAGCTCAGTCCGATGATGCTGTGACACACAGCCCCAGACCATGACGGATCCTCCACCTCAAAATCGATCCCGCTCAAGAGCACAGGCCTCGGTGTAACGCTCATTCCTTCGACGATAAACGCAAATCCGACCATCACCCCTGGTGAGACAAAACCACGACTCGTCAGTGAAGAGCCCTTTTTGCCAGTCCTGTCTGGTCCAGCGATGGTGAGTTTGTGCCCATAGGCAATGTTGTTGCCGGTGATGTCTGGTGAGGATCTGCCTTACAACAGGCCTACAGGGCCCCAGAAATGTCCAGGAACTTGCAGGTGCCTTGGTGGAAGAGTGCCTCACGGTTGGGATGGTGTTCTTCGGCTTGCAAGCCTCCCCCTTTTTCCTCCAAACATAACAATGGTCATTATGGCCAAACCGTTCTATTTTTGTTTCATCAGACCAGAGGACATTCTCTAAAAAGTATGATCGTTGTCCCCATGTGCAGTTGCAAACCGTAGTCTGGCTTTTTTATGCCGGTTTTGGAGCAGTGGCTTCTTCCTTGCTGAGTGGCCTTTCAGGTTATGTGGATATATAAACTTTTGTACCTGGGGACAAAGATCGTACTTTGTGGAGAAATGTAAACAGTCAATAACACAAAAGAAAATAAAAATAGAAAGATCTATCTACAGTGTGTGCAAATGTAGAAGAGCAGGGAGGCAGGCAATAAATAGGCCATAGAGGCGAAAATAATTACAATTTAGCATTAATATTGGATTGCAGAGGATGTGCAAGTAGAGATACTGGGGCGCAAAAGAGAAAGAGGGTAAGTAATAATATGAGGATGAGGTAGTTTGGTGTGCTATTTACAGATCGGCTGTGTGATCGGTAAGCTGCTCTGACAGCTGATGCTTAAAGTTAGTGAGGGAGATATAAGACTCTCTATTTTTGCAATTCGTTCCAGTCATTGGCAGCAGAGAACTGGAAGGAAAGACGGCCAAAGTAAGTGTTGCCTTTGGGGATGACCAGTGCAATATACCTGCTGGAGTGCGTGCTTCGGGTGGGTGCTGCTATGTTGACCAGTGAGCTGAGATAAGGCAGGGCTTTACCTAGCAAATAGATGACCTGGAGCCAGTGGGTTTGGCGACAAATATGTAGTGAGGGCCAGCCAACAAGAGCATACAGGTCGCAGTGGTGGGTAGTATATGGGCTTTGGTGATAAAACGGATTGGACTGTGATAGACTACATCCAGTTTTCTAAGTAGAATGTTGGGGGCTATTTTGTAAATGACATAGCCAAAGTCACGGATCGGTAGGATAGTTAGTTTTATGAGGGTATGTTTGGCAGCATGAATGAAGGATGCTTTGTTGCGAAATAGGAAGCCGATTCTAGATTTATTTTTGGATTGGAGATGCTTAATGATGTGAGTCTGGAAGGAGAGTTTACAGGCTAACCAGACACCTAGGTATTTGTAGTTGTCCACATATTCTAGGTCAGAACCGTCCAGAGTAGTGATTCCAGTCGGCGGGAGGGTGCGGGCAGCAATCGGTTGAAGAGCATGCACTTAGTTTTACTTGCATTTATAAGCAGATGGAGGCCACGGAAGGAGAGTTGTATGGCGTTGAATCTTGTATGGAGGTTTGATAGCACAGTGTCTAAAGAAGGGCCAGATGTATACAGACTGAAGTCATCTGCATAGAGGTGGATCAGAGAATCACCAGCAGAAAGAGAGACATCATTGATATACTGTATACAGAGAAAGAGTCGGCCCGAGAATTGAACAATGTGGCACCCCCATAGAGACTGTCTGAGGTCCGGACAACAGGCCCTCCGATTTGACACACTGAACTCTGAGAAGTAGTTGGTGAACCAGGCGAGGCAGTCAACGCTCCCCATCCAACATGACTGAGCTTGAGAGGATCTGCAGAGAAGAATGGGAGAAACTCCCCAAATACAGGTGTGCCAAGCTTGTAGCATCATACCCAAGAACGCAATGCTGTAATCGCTGCCAAAGGTGCTTCAACAAAGTACTGAGTAAAGGGTCTGAATACTTTTGAAAAATATAATATTTCAGTTTTTTTATTTTTTATGAATAAGCACAAATTTCGAAAACCCTGTTTTTGTTTTGTCATTATGGGGTATTGTGTGTAGATTGATGAGGGAAATAACAATTTAATAAATTGTCTTATCTGTTTAATCCAGGTTTCAGTCTAATGACCTTCATCAAGATTTATCTTCTAACATTTCTTTCTATTACTTGATTCCATGTTCATGTGAAAAGGAAGCACAGATTAGAGATGTCTGAGGTCTCTAACAGACGTTTGATGTGATCATGTGATTTACTAAAAGAGCGTAGCGAGAGGGGGACATCTCTCCAAAACCAAAACCAACAAAAACCAAACAAAAGACAATCGTCTGAGACAATGATTTATATACAGTGCCTTGCAAAAGTAATCATATCCCTTGAATTTCTTCACATTTTATTGTGTTACAAAGTGAAAACCTGTTCCCGAACCAACTCCTCCCACTGCTGCTGGCCTTTGCAGATTCTGCCATTATGCTCCGTTGTCGGTAATGTGCTTCACCAGGGGGTCGGCAACCTTTTCCATTTGGAGTGCCAGTTTATCTTACCATATCTACCGATCTGCTTGCCAGTTATGATTTTAATATGCACATTTTCGTGGAACAGTTTAATTTGTTTTATTAATAAAGTCATCATATCGCAATCATTGTCATGTGATTAATTTAAATTATATCTAAATCTAAATGAAAATTATTCAAATCTTTAAGTAACTTCTATTGCCATTCCCAATTATGTAAAATAACTAAAGCCAACAAATGAAAACATTGTATAAAATATTCTGGACCCTCAGAGTTTCCGGCACCAGTGAGTTCTGGACAGACACAGCTGTAGGCTATTTGCACAAGGAATAAGAAGTAATCAGGTAGGCCTATTTTATGACAAATAATGTGTCCGCTCAACAATGACAACTGTAAAAGACTAATAATAATATATTGAATACATTAACAGAAATTACAGTCACCAAACAAACAATGTAGATTAGAAATTCTGGGAATTAACGGTAAATGTACTACTAGTGATACTGGTGGGACATCCCCGATGCCTCTGCAATAGATTAGTCCACTGAGACAGGCGTCAATCAAGACATGCCATAAAAAAAACAGCTGGACTAAACAATTCGACTACCAATAGCATATCGACCAATTAATCGACCAGTCGACTAAATGGGGTCAGCCCTAATCTACATGCATCCTCAGTTACCTTGTGGGGTTATTTTGAGAGGGATATTTTTGATGAAGTCATCTGCAAAGTCCACCATCTGCCTCAGTGCTCTCAATAGCAGCACATCCATGTCTTCATTCAAGTCAATTTCCTCATGGTAGTTCTTCACAGGCAGGATGCAGTTCACTGGTACTCCCAGTTTGGCACTGCACTGCTCCATCTGCAATGAAAGAATACAGTTGGAATGCAATGGAATGAGCTGTAGCTGTCATGGATCTCCCCGGTACTGCTGCTCATTCTGTTCACCAGGTCCGGAGGTCGACGCCACCGGCCTTCTAGGTTTCACTGAACTGGTTCATTACCACCAACCCCAGACTGTCTAATTATGCACACCTGGTTCCTATTTCCCCCTCATTAGTAATTGTATATATGTGCCCTCTGTTCACCGTTGTATCGTTAGTTATTGTTCCCATGTCCGTTGGTTGTGTGAGTACCTATGCGTTGGTTCAGCGGTTGTGCTGCGTGTTTTGTGCATTGTGTATTACGGGTCCCGTGTCGTTCTACGAGGTTTACCCTCGCTCTTTTGTTTGGGTACATCCCAGTGTTTTCTATACGTGTTTGTTTTGGGTGTATTTAAAATCCATATTATGTATTCCTGCACCTGTCTCCAAATCCTTTATACCAGTGTGACAGTAGCCTATATCTATATATACACTGCTCAAAAAAATAAAGGGAACACTTAAAACAACACAATGTAACTCCAAGTCAATCACACTTCTGTGAAATCAAACTGTCCACTTAGGAAGCAACACTGATTGACAATAAATGTCACATGCTGTTGTGCAAATGGAATAGACAACAGGTGGAAATTATAGGCAATTAGCAAGACACCCCCAATAAAGGAGTGGTTCTGCAGGTGGTGACCACAGACCACTTCTCAGTTCCTATGCTTCCTGGCTGATGTTTTGGTCACTTTTGAATGCTGGCTGTGCTTTCACTCTAGTGGTAGCATGAGACGAAGTCTACAACCCACACAAGTGGCACAGGTAGTGCAGCTCATCCAGGATGGCACATCAATGCGAGCTGTGGCAAGAAGGTTTGCTGTGTCTGTCAGCGTAGTGTCCAGAGCATGGAGGCGCTACCAGGAGACAGGCCAGTACATCAGGAGACATGGAGGAGGCCGTAGGAGGGCAACAACCCAGCAGCAGGACCGCTACCCCCGCCTTTGTGCAAGGAGGAGCAGGAGGAGCACTGCCAGAGCCCTGCAAAATGACCTCCAGCAGGCCACAAATGTGCATGTGTCTGCTCAAACGGTCAGAAACAGACTCCATGAGGGTGGTATGAGGGCCCGACATCCACAGGTGGGGGTTGTGCTTACAGCCCAACACCGTGCAGGACGTTTGGCATTTGCCAGGCATCAGCCTGTAGTGTGGTTTTCCACTTTAATTTTGAGTGTGACTCCAAATCCAGACCTCAATGGGTTGATAAATTTGATTTCCATTGATAATTTCTGTGTGATTTTGTTGTCAGCACATTCAACTATGTAAAGAAACAAGTATTTAATAAGAATATTTCATTCATTCAGATCTAGGATGTGTTATTTTAGTGTTCCCTTTATTTTTTGGAGCGGTGTATGTATGTGTGTGTGTCTAGGGCTTATTGTCTTATAATAAAGAATTCTAGTATGGAAGCATTTTTTTTACTCACCTTCTCCTTTATGTACTTGCTCAGATAGATGTTTTTCAGGTCTTTCTTCACCAATGGACAGGCTTCATCCACTCTGGTGAGAATAACCATTTGGGGAATCCCTGCCAGAGCAAACTGATTTAATCCAGCAGTCCTTTTTCTCTCCAGGCAATGCAATGATGTTCATACTCAAAGACACAGTACACCTATAATACCATTCGTTTGTATAGCCAACAAGTACTACTAAACAACATTTTGCCCTCTTACCCATATCAGCGGCAGCTAGTCTGACGTCCCTGATCTTCTGGATAACACCTCCACTCAAGAAAGCCATTTTATCAGCTGGCATGACAATGACCAGACAGTGAACTCTGTCTTCTGAACTGGGGATCTTTATGTAGCCAGGATCCTCTTCTGATAATGGTGACATGGGATTAAACTAGCCAAGGATGAGGAATACAAATGTGTTCTAATCAATACTAACTGACTGAAACAGATTCCTTGGTGATATTGTGTTTTACTTTATTCACATTACCTTGTGACCCTCTTTTACATGGCCCTTTAGGGCGTTGATGATGTCATCCTTATGCACACCTTTGCCACTGCTTTCCTGCAGACCCATGACATCATTGAAGACAATGGGGTAGTAGATTCCATGTTTCCCTTTTCCAATTTTGTGGGTTTGGTACTGTAAAATAGGATGTGGCATTTCTAATGAATTATATGCAGATTTGAAAGCATTGCAATTTTGAGTTTGCAGTAATAATTCAGAATAGTTCATAGGCATTTGTGGTAATGTTGTGGTTTCAATCAATGGGTTTCATATAACACTTGGTAAATAACTAACTTTTTTGGTGAAGCTTTCACCTGCAATAGCATTGTCAGCTAGTGCAATGCTGGTAGTGTGACCCTGAAAGACACTGTTGATGAAGTTGATAAGGCTGGACTTGCCCGCTCCGACTGGTCCATGGAGGAAGACTCGGATACTCTTAATTTCAGGGTTTCCGGGAACATAGTCTTTCAATCTCTGCAGTATTACCTCTTTCTGACTGTCGTAGGGGAGTAGAGAACAAGTTTAGAGGTAGACTCAGCAACATGACACAGCAGGCGGTTTCCTGCTTACAGAAATCAACAGCATGTGCCAAGACTGACACATAAATTGGGAAGGCATAATTTGTGATGAGCCAGAAGTGGCCGTTTTGGTTGGTTTGCAGTCTGTTTTATTGTTGTTACTGCATGTCTGTAAGCAGGAAGTCGCCCCATTTGTATGATGCTGTCATATTACAGAGAGTACCTTTTAAACAAATAGACGCACTTGGAATGATGCCATTTAGTTAAATGTTAAGTTTCGATGGGAGGTGAACAGTGTACACAGTATTTTTAAACGTACCCCCAGGGTGTGATCCTCCATTCCTTTTCAAAAACTGTTAAACAAACACATCTAGATATAAATGCAATATACTATGATATACTACTATGACCTTGGATCATACTAACAAAACAAACTCTAAATAGTACCAGATAGGGGTTCTTTGGCTTATAACCATAGCGGAAACCTTTTTGGTGCTATATAGAACCCTTTTTTGAAGGTGATATGAAGAAGCTACATAGCACCAACAAAGGGTTCTGCTATGGTTACAACTCTTTTGGAACTTTATAGAAGAGCTTTTATGCTTCTTTATAGAACTTTTATGGTGAAAGTTTATTTATAGAACCCTTCTCCATCTGCAATGTTCTTTGTAGATTCATTTGATCCATGGTTATACAGGGTTTTATTCTGGTCAGCCATTTTATATTGTTAAAATTCCATAGCTAATGTGTTAATTGACAAGTTGAATCATGTGAGCTACCACTGGAACAGCTGAGAGTTCCTGAGGAGAGAATCGAAAACCATTTAGTCAACTGTTCTCTATTTTTTTTAATTTTTTTTTTACATTTATTTAAAACATGCAGTGAAACCGCTCAACATTTACATCACATTGTCATCTAACAGACTCCCATCCAGTGACCCACAGAAGCAACCAGGGTCAACACCCTGCTCAAGGGCACGTCGACAGATCTCCCACAAGGTCAAAAACGGGGACCCGAACCAGCGACCCATCAGCCCAAGCTCGCAACCGCCAGGCCACCAGCTCTCCAAGATCCCCCCCTGCCCTTCAACCCAATCTTTTCCATAAATACGGGTCTTTTATCGAACAGCACATTTGAATTCAGCCATAGTATTTGTTGTATCTTTTCAGGGGGATGAAATGTAAATTGTAGCCAGCTCTGCAATGTTAGTTTGAAAAAGAGAGATACTTTGAAAAAAGTTCAATTTTCAATTAATTGGAAATGGGACATGGCAATCTGCACAAATGCAAAAATGACATTTTTAAACAATGGATGAGCTTTTCTTAGTAATCTACTTGAGAACAATTTCAATGGCCATAATGATTAAATATGGTGACAGTGGACACCCTTCTTAGATGTTTCATGTTTATCTATTATTTATTGTAGTTTCCGTACATTATCTCCAATGTATCCTCCATGTAAAAAACCTGTCTGATCAGAATGAACAATACCTGGTAAATCCAGGTGTGTACTATGCATTTCGCTAGTATTTTTGCATCACAACATTGAAGTGCTTCCAGTTTTTTAGACAGACTGGATCATTATATTTGCCACCTGGGTCTTGTTTTAATAATAGTGACATCAGAACTTCCTGGTGTGTACCTGACAGACCACCATTTCTATAGGAGTAGTTTAAACAAGAAAACAATGGAGCTTTTAGTATGTCTAAAAAGGCTACTGGTATTCCATCAAGCCCTGAGGTTTTTTCAGAATGAAAGGATTTAATAGCCTCAAAAGTTATTCCTCTGTAAATTGGGCTTAGCGCTGATCTTTTTGTACATTTGTTAATGTTCAATTTTTTATTATTTGGAAATAATTACTTACAGTAAATGTCATTCAGAGGGTCAGGAAGAAATGGAAAAGTGAACATCTGCTTAAAAGATTTAGCTTCCTCTTTTAAAATAAACTCAGCAAAAAAAGATTGTAAAAATGTGTACAAATCTAAATAACGTCACAGATCTTCATTGTAAAGGGTTTAAACACTGTTTCCCATGCTTGTTCAATGAACCATAAACAATTAATGAACATGCACCTGTGGAATGGTCGTTAAGACACTAACAGCTTACAGACGGTAGGCAATTAAGGTCACAGTTATGAAAACTTAGGACACTAAAGAGGCCTTTCTACTGACTCTGAAAAACACCAAAAGAAAGATGCCCAGGGTCCCTGCTCATCTGCGTGAACATGCCTTAGGCATGCTGCAAGGAGGCATGAGGACTGCAGATGTGGCCAGGGCAATACATTGCAATGTCTGTACTGTGAGACGCCTAAGACAGAGCTACAAGGAGACAGGACGAACAGCTGATCATCTTTGCAGTGGCAGACCACGTGTAACAACACCTGCACAGGATCAGTACATCCGAACATCACACCTGTGGGACAAGTACAGGATGGCAACAACAACTGCCCGAGTTACACCTGGAGCGCACAATCCCTCCATCAGTGCTCAGACTGTCCGCAATAGGCTGAGAGAGGTTGGACTGAGGGCTTGTAGGCCTGCTGTAAGGCAGGTCCTCACCAGACATCACCGGCAACAACGTCGCCTATGGGCATAAACCCACTGTCGATGGACCAGACAGAACTGGAAAAAGTGCTCTTCACTGACGAGTCGCGGTTTTGTCTCACTAGGGGTGATGGTCAGATTCGTATTTATCGACGAAGGAATGAGCATTACATCGAGGCCTATACTCTGGAGTGGGATCGATTTGGAGGTGGAGGGTCCGTCATGGTCTGGGGCTGTGTGTCACAGCATCAAAGGACTGAGCTTGTTGTCATTGCAGGCAATCTCAACGCTGTGCGTTACAGGGAAGACATCCTCCTCCCTCGTGTGGTACCCTTCCTGCGGGCTCATCCTGACATGGCCCTCCAGTATGCCAATGCCACCAGCCATACTGCTCATTCTGTGCGTGATTTCCTGCAAGACAGGAATGTCAGTGTTCTGCCATGGCTGGTGAAGAGCCCGGATCTCAATCCCATTGAGCACATCTGGGACCTGTTGGATCGGAGGGTGAGGGCTAGGGCCATTCCCCCCAGAAATGTCTGGGAACTTGCAGGTGCCTTGGTGGAAGAGTGGGGTAACATCTCACAGCAAGAACTGGCAAATCTGGTGCAGTCCATGAGGAGATGCACTGCAGTACCTAATGCAGCTGGTGGCCTCACCAGATACTGACTGTTACTTTTGATGTTAATTTTGACCCCCCTTTGTTTAGGGACACATTATTCCATTTCTGTTAGTCACATGTCTGTTGAACTTGTTCATTTTATGTCTCCGTTGTTGAATCTTGTTATGTTCATACAAATATTTACACATGTTAAGTTTGCTGAAAATAAACGCAGTTGACAGTGAGAGGACATTTTTTTTTTTTCTGAGTTTATAATTCAGAGAATCATAGATGACTCCGTGTTTATAATATTATTTTTGGAGATTCAGGAAGAATTTGGTGAATTTTTCTCCATTTGCCATCCAGTTTGCTTTATTTTTGTAATAGATTACATTAGATCTTTCTTGAATAAGTTCCTCCAGTTATTTTTGTTTTTCCTCTAACTTATATTGTATCTCTGTAGTATCATTTGTATTGCTATCTATCTGTACTATTAGTTAATGTATTTCCCTTGTTAATCTTGTCTCCTTAGACAGACACTGCTTTTGTATTATTGATGAAAATGGAATTGAATTACCTCTGAAGGTACATTTAAAGGTATCCCAAACAATAAGGGATTTGCTGAACCTACAGTACCAGTCAAACGTTTTCGACACCTACTCATTCAAGGGTTTTTCTTTATTTTTACTATTTTCTACATTGTAGAATAATAGTCAAGACATCAAAACTATGAAATAATACGTATGGAATCATGTAGTAACCAAAAAAGTGTTAAACAAATCAAAATCTATTTTCAAATACAGATTCTTCAAAGTAGCCACCCTTTGTCTTGATGACAGCTTTGCACACTCTTGGCATTCTCTCAACCAGCTTCATGAGGTCGTTACCTGGAATGCATTTCAATTAACAGGTATACCTTGTTCAAAGTTAATTTGTGGAATTTCTTTCCTTCTTAATGCGTTTGAGACAATCAGTTGTGTTGCGACAAGGTAGGGTGGTATAGAGAAGATAGTAAAAATTGTATAAATAAAGAAAAACCCCGGAATGAGTAGGTGAACCAAACTTTGACTGGTATTGTATATTGCACTGGGAAAATTCTGTTATAAATTATTTTGTCTTCATTAAAAATAAATTGTCCTCCAGTAAACTTTGGGTAAATTTCCAATATCCTTGTCGACGTGAAAATTCTATGAGAGTTATGTGAAGGCCAATTAGATAATTATCCGATCACATTCTGTCTGCTATTAAAACTTTTTAAACCTTTGATGCAAGAGAGAAAGAGACAAGAAAGTAGTCAAGATGACTAGCTTGATTAAGTCTCCTTCATGTTTATCTCACTAGTCTCCAAATATCCACTATTTCTAATATGTCCATAATATTTGTGATTTCCTTAAGGGTACGGTGATAATAGTTTATAGAGTGATTTCCATTACGGTCCATTCATGTACTTAACACTGTGTTATGGTCTCCCACAATAGTGATTTGATTGTTTGTTGCCTGTAAATTCAATAAATTGGTATAAATATTTTCGAAGAAGTATGGATCATCCTGATTTGGACCATATAGATTAATGAGCCAAACCTTTTTTCATCCACAACCGTTCTCAATTGACACAAGGTTATGCGACTCTTTCACAAGACACTGTCACTGGCCATAGTCATATAATATTTGAATAAGCTACCTCCCCTACATTTGAAGTGTCACTAAAAAAGCAAAGAACCCTTTTGTGAACTGCAAAAAAACATTGAAGAGCTCCAAGGGTTTTTTGAGTCATTATGATTCCACATAGAACCACCAACCTTCACATTACAATTTTGTGTGTGCGTCCTGATGTATTATGAAAACGTTTTTTTTGTGAATTTGATGGTTTATATGTTTGTATTTTTATAAGTAAATGGTCCTGTAGTGAGCAAATAAAGAGGTTGGCATAAAATCATGTGCCGAGCTGCTATGATGCACCAGACACATAGGACGTGAACTGAGTTCAACTGATACAGGAACAGAGACAGCATACTGTACATACAAACACACTACAACTTACCTGCAGTAGGGATAGGTGGTGTAGTTGATTTAAACAGCCACATCCCTTTAAAGACAAAGTCCAATGGAGTTACTGTACATAAAACAGACTACCCACCCACACACCGATCAGTCTCCAACTTTTATTACACTTCTGTCTTGTCTGCCACAATTTCTGTAAACAGGTGTGACTCTAACTAACTGTATCACAGACTCAGACCTGGGGTCAAATAGATACTGTCCAATACTTCAAATTTTCAGGGGCACTTTATTTCGCTACCCTAATGAAGGTCAACCAAGACTGAAACAATAGTTAAAATATCCATTCATTTGTTGTAATCAAGATTACCTGTGTGCTGGAGTATTTTATGTAGCTAATATTTTTTACCCAGGTCTGCTCAGACTATGTGAGTGTTGTGTGCAAAATGCATCTTAATCACATTTTTTTAGTGCTCTACCATTATCTTCAAATATTTTTTATTTATTTATTTTACTAGGCAAGTCAGTTAAGAACAAATTCTTATTTTCAATGACAGCCTAGGAACAGTGGGTTAACTGCCTGTTCAGGGGCAGAAGGACAGATTTGTACCTTGTCAGCTCGGGAGTTTGAACTTGAAACCTTCCGGTTACTAGTCCAACGCTCTAACCACTAGGCTACCCTGCCACCCCATATTACTACTAATGCACAATTTTCTGGGACCATATCAACATTGGACAAATTAAGAAAACACTAAAAGATACATTTTGAGTTAAATATCCCTTTAAAATAAGTGGTCAAACACTGTATCAAAATAAGTAATTATATAATGTATGCCTAATTTGTAAACATAACACCAATGATACAATTATTATAATATAAAATAAACAAATTGACAAAAAATGGTCTATACCTGTTATCCAAAGAATAAGATCTCTCAAGTATTCAATGATGTCTCAAATAAGTGTCAAGGCTATATTGACACTACTTTTCACACCCCTCTGACAATATATATATTTATATTTTTTGTGTGTCTGCATCATGCATGTCCATCTTAATTTATACTATGCGCTTCTGGTAAATCACATGACTTCTATAAACCAATGAATGAAGGTGCTTGATAAAAAATGCTAAACTGGAAAAACAGGAAAAAGACCAGATCCAGATGGAGCTAATAAATCACATGACTTCTTTAGACCTCACACTCCTCAGTTAGATCTATCTAATCTTAGACAGACATCAAGTCTAACATGTGCTTGCTGTTGCTATGAATTTAAAATCAAGCTAGTAACAGAATATATTTCAGAAAATAATTCCTGATGAAAGTCATTAGAAAGAAACATGGAAAAAGCAGATTAATAAAATCATAAATGATGCTATCAGAGCACACAAATGTTGGACAATCATTTGACCAGTTTTGTCACAGGAGGATTTAATTATTTAACAAACATATATATATATATATATATATATATATATATATATATATATATATATATAACTTCTAAAAGGAAATCTGTTTTTATATGCTATTACCCGCAGAAATACATTTTTTGGTGGGTTTCATATTGTAAAAATACAATGCAAAATTACAACTACATTATGTATAAATACCACAGGAGTTTGGTGGCACCTTAATTGGGGAGGTCAGTCTAGTGGTAATGGCTGGAGCGGATTAAGAGGAATGCGATAAGATGGTTTCCATGTGTTTGATGCCATTCAATCGCTCAGTTCCAGCCATTATTATGAGCCGTCCTCCCCTCAGCAGCTTCCACTGATAAACACCATACTAAATGCGGAAGACACATTTCAGTTGAATGCATTCAGTTGTACAACACTAGGTTTCCCCCCTTTCCCCACTGATCCCCCCCTTTCCCTACTGGCCGACTCTTTTCTCTGTATACGTCAATGATGTCGCTCTTGCTGCTGGTGATTCTCTGATCCACCTCTACGCAGATGACACCATTCTGTATACATCTGGCCCTTCTTTGGACACTGTGTTAACAAATCTCCAGATGAGCTTCAATGCCATACAACACTCCTTCCGTGGCCTCCAACTGCTCTTAAATTAAAGTAGAACTAAATGCATGCTCTTCAACCAATTGCTGCCCGCACCCGCACACCCATCTAGCATTACTCTGGACGGTTCTGACCTAGAATATGTGGACAACTACAAATACCTAGGTATCTGGTTAGCCTGTAAACTCTCCTTGCAGACTCACATTAAGCATCTCCAATCCAAAATTAAATCTAGAATCGACTTCCTATTTCGCAACAAAGCATCCTTCACTCATGCTGCCAAACATACCCTCTTAAAACTGACTATCCTACCGATCCGTGACTTCCGGAGTCTTGTCTGGCAACGAAACAGATATTCAACCTCATTTACTGCCGTTTTAAGAAACATAGCGGATATGGCTGACTTGCTTAAACTAATGTGGTTTCTACTGAAAATTGAGATGTACAAACTATGGCATAAGGGATAGACGAGTGGATAAGAGGCAATACGTAATTTCAATTAAGACATTAATGAGCAAGTTAAGACTTTTGAAATGTACAGGACAGAATTCAGAACATGGGCTGTTCTTACAGTATTCTCCTTGTACACCAAGTCAGAACTGTAGGATAAATAAAGGGGGTGTATAAGCAGACAATGAAATCTCTTTTGCCCCGCCGTGTACACTAGCATGTGGTGCCGTGCGGTGAAACACCACTTCCCATTTATTATCAATGGAAGAAAAGCCTTGGGAAGTAGAGAGGGCGGGGGACCATTGGGTGGCATAAACGTGGTGTGGGAGGATGTGAAACAGAAAAAAATCTTTATGCAAATCACCTGCGTTGACCACTTGGCTATGACCAATCATATCGAGTGGTTCCCATGACTAATTTGACGGTATGCGACCCTGGGCTGGAGACATTCTTCAGGAAAGATGGCTGACAAAAATACTAGGATGGAAGCAAATGTAAGTAATTAAAACGTCATAACGAATCATGCAACAAAATGTACAGTTAAGAGGAATATGTTAGTTAATGTAGAGACAAAGTTCATTTATGAAAATCTCTATTTAGCAAGCTAGCTGACTAGCTAACGTTAACCAGCTAGCTAACGTTAGCATCCTATCCAGCTAGCTAACATTATTATCATAGCCACCTAGCTAGAATTCATAACATAAGTTTTGCAGATTTTGTAACATATTGTAAATTTAGCAAATTCATAACATATAGTATGTTTTGCAAATTTGATGTATATAATACAAATTGTTATTCCTAACGTATCATACAAAATGGGTGATGGACATCCACAAATTAATACATACCATACGAAACATAACATACATTCTAAATTGAGTGTTGTGGATTTACTTGCTTAATAATACAAGTACTGTGTACATTGTAGGGCACTGTCTGCAAACTCCCTCCATCGGCAAGTGTGCAGAGCAGCCCCCAAACAAGACTTGTCTTGAGGCTACCCCACATAGCCTAGCCTTATGGAATACGGGGTCCTCGATTTGCTATATCAAGATGAAACACTGTTTTACAGCCTGTGTTTGTAATGGCTGCTCAGTGAAATGACCTGTCCTGATTTGTCATAAAAACTTTAATGAGCAAGCCTTCCTTCATGAACTGGCCTCTGTAAAATGGTATAGAATCAGCTTGATCCCCTCTGTCGAAGATGCTTGGACCTTCTTTTTCGATATTTTCAGTGGTATTGTTAACAAACATGCCCCCATAAAGAAAATTAGAATTAAAAACAGGTTCAGCCCCTGGTTCGACCGTGATCTTGCAGAATTACTCCACCTCAAGAATTGCATTTGGCGAAAGGCTCGGCACACGCATCTTCAGTCTGACTGGCTCTCATTCAGGCAAATGAGAAATAAGTGCATTCAGGCTATCCGGAAGGCCAAAGTTAGTTACTTTACGGAGCAGTTCTCTCTCTCTGTGGGTCTAACCCCAAGAAGTTCTGGAAAACGGTTAAAGACCTGGAGAATAAACCCTCCTCCTCAAAGCTGCCCATGTCCCTTAATGTTGATGATGTGGTTGTTTACTGACAAGAATCACATGGCTGAGCTTTTTAATCACCACTTCATTAAGTCAGGATTCCTATTTGACTCAGCCATGCCTCCTTGCCCGTCCAACATTTCCTCATATCCCACCCCTTCTTATGCGACTATCCCCGATGCTTCTCCCTCTTTTTCCCCTGCCCAGCTACAAAGTTTCTCCCTTCAGGCAGTCCCTGAGTCTGAGGTGCTAAAGGAGCTCCTTAAACTTGACCCCAAAAACACATCTGGGTCAGATGGTTTAGACCCTTTCTTCTTTAAGGTTGCTGTCCCTATCATCGCAAAGCCTATCTAAACCTTTTTAACCTGTCTCTCCTTTCTGGAGAGGTTCCCATTGCTTGGAAGGCAGCCACAGTTCATCCTTTATTTAAAGGGGGAGATCAAGTTGATCCTAATTGTTATAGGCCTGTTTCGATTTTGCCCTGTTTATCAAAAATGTTGGAAAAACTTTTCAATAATCAACTGACTGGCTTTCTTGATGTCTATAGTATTCTCTCGGGTATGCAATCTGGTTTCCGCTCAGGTTATGGATGTGTCACTGCAACCTTAAAGGTCCTCAATGATGTCACCATTTGCCCTTGATTCTAAGCAATATTGTGCTGCTATTTTTATTGACTTTGACACAGTAGACCATTCTATTCTTGTGGGCCGGCTAAGGAGTATTGCTGTCTCTGAGAGGTCTTTGTCCTGCTTTGCTAACTACCTCTCTCATGAGTACAGTGTATAAAGTCTGAAAATATGTTGTCTCAGCCACTGCCTGTCACCAAGGGAGTACCCCAAGACTCAAATATAGGCCCCACGCTCTTCTCAAATTACATCAACCAACATAGCTCAGGCAGTAGGAAACTCTCTCATCCATTTATATGCAGATGAGACAGTCTTATACTCAGCTGGCCCCTCCCCAGGTGTTGTGTTAAATGCTCTACGACAAAGATGTCTTAGTGACCAACAAGCTTTCTCTTCCCTTAACCTTGTTCTGAACACCTCCAAAACAAAGGTCATGTGGTTTGGTAAGAAGAATGCCCCTCTTCCCACAGGTGTTATTACTACCTCTGAGGGTTTAGAGCTTGAGGTAGTCACCTCATACAAGTACTTGTGAGTATGGCTAGACGGTGCACTGTCCTTCTCTCAGCACATATCAAAGCTGCAGGCTAAATTTAAATCTAGACTTGGTTTCCTCTATCGTAATCACTCCTCTTTCACCCTAGCTGCCAAACTATTCAAATGACCATCCTACCCATGCTAAATTACGGAGACATAATTTATAGATCGGCAGGTAAGGGTGCTCTCGAGCGGCTAGATGTTCTTTACCATTCGGCCATCAGATTTGCCACCAATGCTCCTTATAGGACACATCGCTGCACTCTATACTCCTCTGTAAACTGGTCATCTCTGTATACCCATCGCAAAGACCCCCTGGTTGATGCTTATTTATAAAACCCTCTTAGGCCTCACTCCTCCCTATCTGAGATATCTACTGCAGCCCTTATTCTCCACATACAACACCCATGCTGCCAGTCACGTTCTGTTAAACATCCCCAAAGCACACACTTCCCTGGATCGCTCCTCTTTTCAGTTCGCTGCAGCTAGCGACTGGAAAGAGCTGCAACAAACACTCAAACTTGACAGTTTTATCTCAATATCTTCATTCAAAGCCTCAATCTTTGACACTCTTACAGACAGTTGCGGATGCTTTGTATGATGTCTTGTTGACTCTACCTTCTTGACCTTTGTGCTGTTGACTTTGCCCAATAATATTTGTACTTTGTTTTTGTGCTGCTATCATGTTGTGTTGCTACCATGTTGTTGTCATGTTGTGTTGCTACCATGCTGTGTTGTCATGTTTTGCTGCCTTGTTGTGTTGTTGTCTTAGGTCTCTCTTTATGTAGTGTTGGGTCTCTCTTGTTGTGATGTGTGTTTTGTCCTATATTTATATTGTATTTATTTATTTAAAAAATTAATTCCAATTATTTTTGTGTCCAGACTACCCTCACTCTCACTGAAGGGGATATATCACACACAGTGAACACACTCAGCATAGAGATCTTCCATATTGTTATCTATTGGCTGCCTGGGCTCTTACATAATTTAGATATTTTACTTTCGTATTACAGTATCATATGATTTCCCAGAAACAGGTGCAGTTCTCATCAACAGTTATGTAATTTTATCTGTGAAGAAAGGGATGTAGTATTTGCCTCAAGACTGCAGGGTTGCAGTCCAAGCCTTGATTCTGTCTGTTGTCCTTTGTATAAGATTCTTTTTTTTTGTATTTTTTTAGACTGACCACTGTCTATTCCTCAATATGTACACTTGGGGAGAAGGGTAGATCATTTGGATGCAAATTTATTGAATGTGTTGTTTGTTCTATTAGTTCTATTTCTATGTATCAGTCACACATGCTTTTCAGTCCTAGTAATTTTTGTTCTTTGCATTTTACACCTTTTTGTTAACCTCGCGATAGTTCACACACAGCTTCAAACCAGTCGGCACACTTCCTGACCGGTAGATAACGAACAAAGTAGTAAAGGATTAGAAAGGAGGTTTTAGTTGTTCTTAATGTTTGGTTCTTTAGTCCGTAAACTGTGATTGACTAGACACTCCAGTACAGTAAGTGGCGGCATTCAACGATAACGTTTGTTTGCGGACCGCCATAATATTATAGAAGAAGAAGGTAACGAACAGTTTTGCAAAACGTTTGGATTAGTAGCAAACTACACGATTAGCTGTGTTAAAATTAAAATCGTGTGGAATTGAGGAGTAACTCAATGTGTTGCTCGCTTTTTTAGCTAGCAAGTCGTTGGAAATAGCTTTAGCTATTCAGCTAGGCTAACGTTAGTGAAAGTAAACAAACCAGGAAACCCAGCTAACTGTTACTACTAACGCTAGCTGATGTGTCATCAAGGCGCTTTGCTGAAATAGACTTATAAGTGAGCTAGCTAGATATTCGGTATTCATATGTGTGTCTCCATGAGAGGTGGCTAAACTATGTGACATAGTGACATTTATTTATTTGTAAATGTATCCCTCACCCCCTCCTCCCCTTATCCTCTTCTTCCAATTCTTCTGTGCATGATAGAAACCTAACAATGCAGTGCAACACTGTGACAACTATCCCCAAAGGGCTACTGCAGCTTCGAGACAGTTTGAGTAGCATGATGGACAGCCTTTACAAAGACCCCAAGGTAACAGTGCACCATGTCTCCTCTTCAGCAACACTGTTAAAAGCTCTTGGTCTAACAGTAACAGACATGTATTACTTCTTAATAGGACAGTAGGTAATGTGAAGCATGTTCATGACCCTTCGCTCTCTCCTCAATAGGTGGCAGCTCTGATGAACACATCAATGGGGCAGTACCTCAATGGCCACCCATTCTTAGCCCTGGCTGTGTTGGTATTTGGCTCCATGGCCACTGTACCCATTGGGATTTTCCTGACCTTTGCCACTGTTACATTCATTGGTGCCACTGTGGGTTTCGTTTTATTGGAGGGTAAGTCCCTACACTATCTATACAATACCTACTGTCCACTACTACAGTGCCAATACACTCTTCCCAGCTGTGTAGTATAACAACTAATCTGAATGCCTGTCTATCAGGGACAATGATGGTGGCTAATACTGAAACCCTTTTTTACTCATGTTTTTCCTCATTAATCCTCCCTCCTCCCTCCAGTGTTTCTGCTATCCCTAGGAGGGGTCAGTCTGCTGTGTGTGCTCTCTGCTCTGGCCATCCTCTCCATCCTGGTCTCCTTGGTCCTTGGTGCCTGTTACATTACCTCTTACAATGTGCTCAACTTCTACTACAGCCAGCGGTATCAAAACACACAGCCTGGAGTAAAAACACACACACACACACAGAGGCCCTTCATTTGAGATTCTAATTTTCTCCCTCTTTCTTTCTCTTTTTCACCCAGTGTCAGTAGGTGGAGCCTGCGACAAATATAACAGTCATGGAACAAGATGGGTGTGTTCAACTTAACACATTATTTGGTTGATGAACAAAAACTCCTAACCGACAAGTTTTTGTTCATCAACCAAATAATGTGTTAAGTTGAACACACCCATCTTGTTCCATGACTGTTATATTTGTATTCAGATTAGTTGTCATCTACTTTGTGCATGACACAAGTAATTTTTCCAACAATTGTTTACAGACACAGATTATTTCACTGTATCACAATTCCAGTGGATCAGAAGTTTACATACACTAAATTGACTGTGCCTTTAAACAGCTTGGAAAATTCCAGGAAATTATGTCATGGTTTTATAAGCTTCTGATAGGCTTGTTGACATAATTTGAGGTGTACCTGTGGATGTTTTATTTTACTAGGCAAGTCAGTTAAGAATTGACGGCCTAGTGGGTTAACTGCCTCTTCAGGGGCAGAACGACAGATTTGTACCTTGTCAGCTTGGGGGTTTGAACTTGCAACCTTCCGGTTACTAGTCCAACACTCTAACCACTAGGCTACCCTGCCGCCCCATGTATTTCAAGGCCTACCTTCAAACTCAGTGCCTCATTGCTTGACATCAGGGAAAAATCAAAAGAAATCAGCCAAGACCTCAGAAAATAAATTGTAGACTTCCACAAGTCTGGCTCATCCTTGGGAGCAATTTCCAAACGCCTGAAGATACCACGTTCATCTGTACAAACAATAGTATGTAAGTATAAACACCATGGGACCACGCAGCGGTCATACCGCTCAGGAAGGAGACGCGTTCTGTCTCCTAGAGATGAATGTACTTTGGTGTGAAAAGTGCAAATCAATCCCAGAACAACAGCAAAGTACCATGTGAAGATGCTGGAGGAAACCGGTACAAAAGTATCTATATCCACAGTAAAACGAGTAAAATATCGACATAACCTGAAAGGCCGCTCAGCAGGGAAGAAGCCACTGCTCCAAAACCACCATAAAAAAGCCAGACTGCAGTTTGCAACTGCACATGGGGACAAAGATTGTACTTTTTGGAGAAATGTCCTCTGGTCTGATGAAACAAAAGTAGAACTGTTTGGCCATAAGGGCCATCGTTATGTTTGGAGTAAAAAGAGGATGCTTGCAAGCTGAAAAACACCATCCCAACCGTGAAGCATGGGAGTGGCAGCATCATGTTGTGGGGGTGCTTTGCTGCAGGAGTGACTGGTGCACTTCACAAAATAGATGGATTCATGAGGAAGGGAAATTATGTGGATATATTGAATCAACATCTCAAGACATCAGTCAGGAAGTTAAAGCTTGGTCGCAAATGGGTCTTGGAGTGGCCATCACAAAGCCCTGACCTCAATCCCATAGACAATTTGTGGGCGGAACTGAAAAAGCATGTGCGAACAAGGAGGCCTGCAAACGTGACTCAGTTACACCAGCTCTGTCAGGAGGAATAGGCCAAAATTCACCCAACTTATTGTGGGAAGCTTGTGGAAGGCTACCCAAAACGTTTGACCCAAGTTTTACAATTTAAAGGCAACGCTACCAAATATGAATTGAGTGTATGTAAACTTCTGACCAAATGGGAATGTGATGAAATAAATAAAAGCTGAAATAAATCATTCTCTCTACTATTATTCTGACATTTCACATTCTTAAAATAAAGTGGTGATCCTAACTGACTTAAGACAAGTAATTTTTACTAGGATTAAATGTCAGGAATTATGAAATACTTAGTTTAAAGGTATTTGGCTAAGGTGTACTTTAACTGTATCATACAATGTTGTTTCTCATAAGTTTAAAGTGTCCCTTTAATTTAATACTCAAGTTGTTTGTTCTCTCCCCTACTTTAAAATCTGTCAGAGATGAAGAAGCCTATGGAAAGGGAAGCCGGAGGTTTAAGGAGCTGCAGCGTCAGTGATGGAGATGGCCTTCTACAGACACAATCGTATACTGATCACTGCACTGCAGTCCTTTCACTGGCAGATAGGGGTTCCTCTAGACTCAAGAACTAGATAGAGTAAAACCTCAGGTTGACTTTTCATTAAAGGCCCAATGCAGCTGTTTTTATCTCAATATCAAATAATTTCTGGCTAATAATTAAGTACCTTACTGTGATTTGTTTTAAATGAAAACAAACAAAAAATGCTTCTTAGCAAAGAGCATGTTCTCAAGCAATAATTGTTTAGGTCTAAGTGGGGAGGGAAAAACTGAAACATATGTTATTGTCAGAGACATTTGGAACTCTCTTTCTTATTAGTCTATAAACTAATTTACCGCCAGGTGATGTCAACAGGCAGGCCACATTTTCAGTCCACCAAAGCAGGCTGAAATTTCAGGTGGTCTTTTCAAACAGCTCTTGCACTGAAAGGGCATCATTTTCACAATTGCACAGTATTATTCCAACATCATCGTCTGGAAATATTTATAAAACAGAAAAATCTTTGACTGGGCCTTAAACTAGAAAAGTATCCATTATCCAAACAGCCCAATGGAATCATCACCATTGATACAAGTATTAATATTTCTTTATATGATTCTGGAGGTTGTATAATTTCACCTGACTGAATGTAGGCACATTGATTGTTGATTTATTTTATTGCATTATAGCATTTGTACTAATATCTCTATTTTCTTGATCTTTCTAAGGGTTAAGAGTACAAAGATGTATATTTGATACATAAACATAGTTTAAATTCAAGCTGCTATCGGTTGCTAGTCTGATTGTCAGATGTTACATGCAATGAATGCACCTTGGTTTTATTGTCCATTTGCAATGGGGAGAGGTTTAAGAACCTGTAATGGTAGAAATGATTTGTTAAACAAAGCCCATTTAGAACATGGCAGATGACCAGGTAGCACTGCAAATAATATACCGGTTACTGCTACATTGTATTTGACAATCTGTGTATTCTGGAAACAATGTGTGCAGTATGCTATAATCCATATTGTACATTTGCCAAAGATTTTTCTTAAATGTGTTCCTCTAGTTTTTATCCACATAGGATTAATAACAGGTCAGTCTTAAGTTTCAAATCTGTGGTCCATTTGAAAAGTGGGAGCTAGTTTCTGTTACTAAGATCATGTCAGTTTGTGTGAATCAGAAATGTAAAGTATGCACTAATAGAGAGTGACTGATTTGTATCAAAGTGTTTTTATATGTATTCAATTTAATGTACCTTTTCTCTGAAGATTAGTGGTGAGATGTTACTTTGATGGAATGTTACAAGTAAATCACTTCAACTGCACTAAATTGATTTGCTCTAGAAAGCCAGTGTCTCAATATTGTAAGACATTTTTCTAATGTACAAACGTCATTTGTAATGATTGACCCAGATTTGTAGTTCTGGCCTTGAGCAGTTAAATGTTCTGTATTGTCATGTTTAATGTGGACCCCAGGAATAGTAGCTGCTGCTTTCACAACAGTTAATGGGGATTCTAATAAAATAATACAAGTAATTCTAAGTACTTACCATTTTTTTGCCTAATCCTTTTCTAGCTGTCTGTACATAGGTGGTGTTTCACATTAACAAGGTAAAATTGTACTTTTTCATAAAAAGTTTATTGGAGGCGAGGTTGTATCACAGTTATCATGCAACTTAAAACAAAAGAAGCTATAGGAATGACAAATGAAAAGACTATAGGGGTTTATTTAGCTGGAAAAATGGGTCAAATCTCAACATTTAACTCAAATGCATCTATACCAAACACCATATCTCACACGCATTCCCCCTGAACACTGTTCTAGAATATCATGTATATTTCAATGGGTCTTTTTACCTCTGTGACAAATGACTGCATCTTAATTTAAACAGCTAAACAAACTGACCATGTAAGGTGATTACAGTATTCAATCAAATTAACCTTAGTCTATGACTGCATTGAAAACAAACCAAATAGCCCTGTCGGGAAGCACATTTACTGATACGGACCCCTAAATTACTTACAATCATCCAATGTTGAACAAGCTGAGCCTGGGCCTAAGTAATGCAATAAACTCTTCTTTTGGTTGGGGATGTGAAAGGTGATATGTATCATGTTAAGATGGGAACTTCATCTTAGAAAGGCAAGTATGTACATAAATGGAGGACACCAAGATGAAGAATTTATGCTTTCAAATTTGACAACTGCAGTGAAGGGAATTTTACCAAAAATGTCAAAAAGGGCAACTGGAAAAAAAAATATATATTGGGCAAAGGGTTCTATAAACACAAGAACCCAGAAGTGGGCTTTGCAGGATTACTTTTTCAAGAGAGGAGTGCAAACTGAGATATCCAAATGAAAGAGCACCTACAAAACACAAGTAAATGTAGTTGTGAATAATAAATTGGCCAAGGGGGTACAGTCATGTAAAAACAATGTATGAAAAAATAGCAAGACATAAAATCATTACATAATACTCCTTGACACATCGTTTCCATCTTAATCATAAAGACTACATTTTTGTATTTCATTTTGAAGTTTGGCATGGTACTTTGTATTGAGTCAACCCTAATCAATACAATGCATATTGAGCCATCAAAGAGCACACCTCACATGTCTATTTTTTGAACAGCAATGAGAAAAGGTAAGGCAATATGCTAAAAATAGATATCTGATGACTGCGTGAAGACCTGGGATGACCTCTCATTCAGTTTGAGCCGTTTGTTGTTTACCAGTTCAAAGTTATTCATGAAGAAGACTAGTGTTTTCCCCCTTGAGTCGCTCTGTCTCTCAGGCATCTTGCTCGGCGGGGTTCTGTGATGTCATCTCCACGCACCCTGAGTCTGCTGGAAGACACGGGGTCTCCGTCTGAACCTCTCATGCTGGCAGGCTCAGCTTCTTTCCTTTCAGCACTGAGGATTGAGATACATGTCAGAGGGTCCAATGATTAAAAAAATATATATATATTTATATTTCCCTTGCAGTGTGCCGACTCCTGTGTACTACAACATTCAAAGTGTATCTAGATAGATTATAACTCATTTAGGATAGGATGTAGTCCTACAAACTCAAACATCAATAATTTACTAACTCTATTTGATCAATGTACCAATCAGGCTTCAGGAAGAAGCATAGCACAATTACAGCAGCCATTTAAAATGAAATCACTGAAGCCATTGACAAAAAACAGCACTCGGTCTCACTTTTTATTGATCTCTAAGGCTTTTGATACAGTTGATCATGCTATACTAAGGCAGAGACTGTTGAGTGTAGGTCTTTCGGAGCATGCAGTTGCATGGTTTGCTAACCTTCTCTCTGATAGAACTCAGTGCACTCAATTTGACGGGCTTATATTTGTTAAATTGTCTGTCTTGAATGGTGTGCCCCAAGGCTCTGTACTTGCTCCACTCTTATTCACATAAATGATTTAGACAAAAATGTCCAAAATGCACAACTTCATTTTTATGCTGATGATACTGTTATTTACAGTTGTGCCTCGTCTCTTACAAAAGCTTTCCAGAACATGCAAACTGCTTTTTATACTGTTCAACATACCTTGTGTCAATTGAAGCTTATCCTCAATACTGACAAAATTAAACTAATGGTGTTCTCTAATGCAAGAAATAGACCTCTGAACCTTTCACCTATTACTACCTGTCAGGGTAAGGAGATTGAAGTTGTAACCTCATAAATATCTTGGAATTTTAATTGATGACAGCCTCTCTTAAAATAGCATATTCAACAACTTACAAAACAATTGAAGCTGAAATTGGGATTTTATTTTAGGAATAAGGCCTTTTTTTTTTCTTTTGAAGCCAGAAGGAGGCTAGTGTCAGCTACATTTATGCCTTTACTAGACTATGGGGATATTTTATATATGAATGCTTCCGCTCAGTGTTTGAGATCAATTGACACTCTTTACCATGGCACTTTGAGATGTATTTTAAACTGCAAAACCCTTACGCACCACTGCACTTTGTATACCAGGGTAGGCTGGCCTTCTCTAGTCACTGGTAGACTTATTTACAAAGCCATTTTGGGTTTACTACCTTTTTACTTGCGCATTTTTATTGTTCAGAAATGTGGTGGGTACTCTCTTCGTTCGCTGGACTTTATCCTGCTAACTGTTCCAAACGTCCAAACTGAATTTGGTAAAAGGGCTTATATGTACTCTGCGCCATCGTCTTGGAACACCTTACAAAATACTTTTAAACTGGAAGTACACCCGATTGGTGTTTTTAAATCACTGATGAAGGATTTTGAGGCTGATTCCCTGACCTGTCAATGTTTTTAATTTGCTGTTTTATACTCTTGTGAATTCAATGGTTTTTACTAGATTACTTGTAGTTTTTCATGTTGTCTGTCTGTAATTTTTTTGTAATGACTTGATGCTGCCTATCTTGGCCAGGGCGCTCTTGAAAAATAGATTTTAATCTCAATGAGCCCTTCCTGGTTAAATAAAGGTTGAATAAAAAATAAATAAAAAAACTCCAACAAAGCTTACTTACGCATACATAAAATACCAGATGGTCAAACAGCGAATACACAGATGGCAGAACATAAATCAGAGGTGGACACTCACCTTTGGTGACATAAAGGTAGAAGAAGTCACAGTAGAGGATGGTCTGCACCATGCCGGCCACAATGGCGATCATGTCGAAGAAACCCTCGAAGTAAAAGCGCCAGATCCAGTTGAAGAGGTACAGGGCCCGGTAGAGACCCAGGAAAAACAGGTAGTGGGTGGTGATGGTCTCCGCCTCGCCCGTCTTACTGATCATGAAGAGCTGGGGCAGGATGGCCACCGACTCCAGGTAGATGGAGAATGTCCACAGGATCTGATAGAAAGACAAACACACAACACTGTATATTAGCCATTAATCTCATCCGCCAGCTCTATCACAACTGACCATGCGGAATAGGTTAAGTAAACATCAACTAGGGCTTCTCCTTCATATGTAATGTAAATGTCTCTAACCTCTAGGAAAGAGAAGTCATGGTTGACCAGGCAGGCGAGGCCCCCTACAGGAACCACCAGGAATTCCATTCGGAAGCTGTCATGGTTCCCATCATAGGTGGCCTTGAACTTCATGTAGATCAGGTAGACAGTGGCGTAGGCACAACCAATGTAGATCACCTGCAGAGAAGAGTATAGGGAGAAAATGAATGTATCCCATGTTAAGGGCGGCAGGGTAGCCTAGTGGTTAGCGTTGGACTAGTAACCGAAAGGTTGCAAGTTCAACTCCCAGAGCTGACAAGGTACAAATCTGTTGTTCTGCCCCTGAACAGGCAATTAACCCACTGTTCCTAGGCCATCATTGAAAATTAGAATTTGTTCTTAACTGACTTGCCTAGTTAAATAAAGGTCAAATAAAATGGTGCTGAGAAGAAAATAGTAGCACAGTCTCTCATAAGGACTAGGGCCAGAATAAATCTACAGATAGAACCCCCAGAGAGATTTGGTGAGGACATTGTCAATTGCTTATGCAGACGACTAAGGGATTCTATGCCTAGCCCAACTTAATCTTAACACTTCATCTATACTATGGAGAGAAGGAAAGGAAGGCTCAGCCATCCTCTTACCTTCATGGTGGTGTTGTAGAGGGAAATGAAAGAGGTGAGGAGGTCCAGGTAACGAGTAGTGAAGACCAAAGCAAACAGGATCTGGCTCTTCCCAGAGATACCTGGATGGGACAACCAGTTTAACAACAGTAGGACTGATAAGACCTGGGAATGAAATAAGAAATTCTTCTTCTAGTTTTGCATCACTTCAAGAACAAGTTCTGGAAGAATGGCAAGTCCTTCACAACTTCTGAAATTTGCAATCCCCTTCTTCCTTTGCAAGCCCCTGCCCAGTCAGAGAGCTGCAAGTGTGATAGTATCTTATCAACAGTAGTTGGAAATGTGAGTGAGACAAACCCATGTCTGACTAGAGGGTCTAGTCTGATTGCTGAAACTACATCAAGAAATGCAGCAGCATCTCAAGACCAGGGTGATCACTCTGCAACTAATGCATCTCCATGTAGGCCTAATCGTAATGTGCACAAGACATCTTATTTATTCCATATATTACAGTGACTGGTATTAGAAAAAAAACAGCAGATCCTAATGCCTCAAAGGCAAATGAATCCGATGCAAACAAGGTTGATGAGAGAAACGTGTGCGAGTGTTTAGAATTTACGATGTGTTCAGCTAATTTGACACATACATTTATAAGTGTCGACTACTTTTGAGTGAGAATGCATTGATTCCTTGCCACCGAATTTAATTTCGTGAGACTTTCAAGAATGCCACGTCAGAGTCCAGATCTAACAATCAAACGCCTGGCTACATTGAGTGAACTCGCATGCCAGACTGTTGCAGAAAACAAGGTGACACTAGACGGGATGTTTAAACAAAAGTTATTCATAAATGCCTCATCTGAAAGCAAGGTACAGTGTCCAAACCTGCATCACTTTATGAGCAATCGATTTTTTTAAATCGTCGACTATTTGGGCTGTTACACGTAGCTAGCTAATGAGATACCGTAGCTAACATGTTTTGCATAGGTGGCAAACCAGATATTCAATGAAGGCTTTGATTAAACAATAACCATGTAGCTACTTTAAAATCAGAGCAATCCAAGTTGCCGCGCTAGAATAGACAGTTAGCAAGTTGACATGCTACTGTGGTGAAGTAGCTAACATTCAACCAATTCAAGCTCACTAGCTAGCGAACACTCCAGTGCACACAACATGATCTGCATGTTTCATGATATATATATATACATACACATACACACTGATCAGCACTTAAAATGCCATTCGTTGCTTGTTTGTTCTGTAGCTACCAGCTAAATATATATACTATCCATGTTAGCTAGCTGTCTACAGGGATCTAAACTACAGCTAACTAGATGCGTTGGAATATGGGCAGACGGCTAACTAAATACATGAGTAGACAGCACATAGCCAATAAGTCATTTGAAGAAATATACATTTTAGTGGCTAATATACTCACCAGCACACGACCTGGTTTTCCATATTTTCAGCAGGAGAATGATGATAGCTGCCAAGTGAGAGAGGTCTCCCGTTAACCTGAAGATGTTCATTGCTAGAGCTGATGCCTTCTTTTGACACCGGTGAAAATGACTTAAAGTCTTCTGTTAACTTTTTCCTGGTTTAAACTAGCTTTCTAGCTAACTTATTTAACCGGCTTCACTATCCCTTTTTTGATGCAACGAGTTGAAATATGGCGATAGGGCAAGTCGACGTGGAAGGGGGCGTAAGAAAAACGTAAATTACACAGCAAATTGGGTTCGGATTGGATACGGTGGTTTGAGTGACACCTGTGCTAAACACGCCCTCCATTGGTAAGAATTTCTAGTTGAATAAACGCAATGTGACTGTCATGCCAGGGACTTGAATTTGAAGATCAGCGAACAGATTGATTCTCACATCTCGCTGATGCTGCAACACGAGAAGACAGTTTTGACTGACAACTGTGAGAGAATTTGTTTGGGATTACAACACCAAACACATAATGATGAGATACTTGGTAAACAGGATGGAAAACTGAGAGAAGTGAAAACATCCATCTTCCTGTTCTGTCTATTGCACACTTAAGTCATGAGATCACAGCGCGCACACACACATATCGTGTCAACATTATGTTTTCATCAGAACGGATTTGTCAGTGTTCTCCTCTATCACGCTAATTAATCTCGACAGCCGGTAAGAACATATCAGCTAAATTAAATGTATCATATCAGCTAAATTAAATGTGATCAAATATCAGATTAAAACGGTTATGATTCCATATTAGCTTCACTTATAACGATTGAGAGTACAACTTTATGATTATACGTGTATCTCTTTTTACTCCAGTCATCATGGAGAAGAAGGAAAACTGCCCCCCAGGGTTATCGTTACACCAGCCAGACGATATCATTTGGCGGATAGGGGGTCAGTCAGCCTCTCTCCCCTGTAACATCGCATATGATACCAATAGGAACATTGATTTCCTCTGGTTCGTCTTCAAGCAGGACGCTCACCACTCGGTCGATCTGATAACCCAGCAACACAAATACAGCCTGGAGAGAAACAGCCTAAATATCAACTCACTCCAGGCCAATGACAGCGGGGTGTACCACTGTGCTGCCTTGTTTAGAGACGTGGTATGCAGCGGGGCACAGGAGATAGGGCAGGGCACCACGCTGGTGGTGAGAGGTAAGAGCATAGAATTAAAAAGAACATGTGTCATTTGAAATTATTACTCATAATTTAATGTATCTCTATGGGTAAGAGTGTTTGGGGTAGCAAGTGGGACTTTTCAGTTCTACTCAAGTTTTGCCTTTACAACCATATGAAGTGCCAGTTCTCCTGTGTGCTTTCAGAGAGGGGCGTGCAGATGACCTGGCATGTTTTGCTGTGGCTGCTGTTTGTCCTGTTAGTCTTGTACAGTCTGGCAATACTGATTCTGATCATTCGTAAGAAGGTAAGCTATTGTATTACTCTAGATACATGCATATAATGATCATTATGAATTGGTTGTTGTTTGAGATGTAACAGAGCACAAAATATATTGCCCAATCATGCAACCATCATAATCATCTAGTCTACATTGGATTCTAACCTGCTCATTCTACACTAGACTGGGAAAGACATTGCCGTTTGCAGAGGCACACAGAAGAGTGACATCCAGGTGCAGTCTTCTCTTTTGTACTGCCTCACTGAAGTTGTTCATGATGTCTTACAGAATACTTGATACCAGCACAATGTGCAATGTGTTCTCAATATTTAGTTTCACCATGTTGTGGAAAGCCCAATGTCTTAAACAAGGAACAGCTCTATTTCTAAGCCCTTGCTATCATTGTTTTGTAAGAGGGGGTATTCCTCTTCAGTAAATTCCTAGTAAAATCCTCAGTCTCACAATGTTGAGACTTTAATGTATGTTTACATTGCAGAAAGACAAGGAAATACAACACTTCTTAGTTGTTATTTACCACTGGGATGTAACCACTTTGTTTGCTGTTCATTCTCTCTTACAGAAGAATAAAGTTCGAGTACAGTTTGGTGCTGTTGTGCAAGAGCTGTACGGTAAGAGGAACTTACGAAGTAACAAGAAAAACCCCAACCACAGTGGCCCTGCTCAAAACAAGGTACGGGATCGTCACATTGCATTTTCCTAATATGGCTTATTGGCTTTCCTAATAAGTATGAGAGAGGCTAGGAAAGTGCTTAGATTTTATGTTAATGTTATGACTCAGTTATATCAACCGGTTTTCAATTGACTAAATAATCACACCTTGTTCTTAAGCAAACTCTTCTCTATCAACACATCTAATCTACACCATGTTGACTCTACAGCTGATAAACTCAACTGAATCGTCTTGCAGGTTGAAAGCCCCCACTCCAACCATCCAGAGGACATTTACCAAAACCAGTGACTCAACAAAAAGAAGAACCACTAATGACAGCTACTTCCCTACACAGACTGATCTTCAGGCGGGAGACTATAAACGAAGGACACTGCTGACCTGCAAAACGACTAACCAAAATCTAAAACTGACCCTTAGCTTAACCAAAGAGAGTAACCAGACAAAAACAATCTCGATTTATTGATAAACTTCAAATTAATCAGAAAGAAAAACAGAAGTCCCTCTACTGAATCTGAAGTTCACCTATTTGAATATCCACATTTTTTTTGTCCATGTTTCAGTTTGAAAAGTCAACGTAAATAACAGTGCAAGTTATTTGAAGGCGTATTGTTTTTAAATGGAAACAGTGTAAAAGGACACGTAGGAAACATTCCCCAACAAATGAATGCAAATCATTTGAATGACAAGTAATAGCATGTTTGTTTGGTATTAACTATTTAGACAAAGGCACAACATCACAATGGTTCAGGTCCCATGATAACAGTATGTAGTATACACAATGTCAAAGAAAATATCTGTTTTACATTCAATTTGTTTGGAGAACAAAGTCTGAGAACTAATAAACTATGTGAAAGTAATCTGATGCTACAATATCCCTCAAACTTGGTTAAGTCATACAGTTTCCACAGTAACTAACATAATATTATTGCATAGAGTAATAGCAGACTCAGGTACTGTGCTCCTGCTACCAGAGTTAAGGTCAGTACCATTCCCTTCATTACCACCAGACAAGTTCACCGACAAACATAACAAACACATACAGATGGAGTGTTTTCTTCTGCAGTACCCTCCGGCCATTACACACCCATGTTCCCTTTAGGAGTGCTGCAGCAACCTATCAAGTCTTAAAAGACAGCATAGTCAGTGACTCATAAACAGCATAAATTGAGTGACTCAGCCGTCAATATACATGGTGTCCACGGTGTGACTGCTGCGTATTGAGAAGGGCTTCCAGGCGAAGACTTGCAGGGCGGCGATACACATGGGCACCACACACACCAGGTAGAACATGGTGGTGTGGAGGGCCTCCAAGTCACTGCAGGGGAGGAGTAGGACATTATTCAGACAGTACAGGATCTGTTACAAGATATAGAAGAGCTACTGGAAATGTGTTGTCATGAATTCAACCAGTGAGTCTGTGTATCAAGACAATTCATAAAAATTACATATAATAATGCTATGACAGAGATACATTAAAGTAACGTATAATTAACTACCATGTCGTAGAATAAATGCAGTTGCTTTCCATGGGTTCACTGACACAATTAATGTAACATGTCAATGCAGCTATTTCACCACTAGGGGGCGTAAGCAGTCATCTCAGTAAGCGTAACATTAGAGTTCAAGCTTTAACCCCAGCAAGTTGTCAAACATTACATCTACGGATAACAATGTGTGATATCGGCACCTGAAATGAATCAAATGCTGCTTTAATTCAGCCGGTGACTCGCTGGCAGTGAACCAATCCTAGATAATTCCTACTCCTACAGCTCCAAAAGACACTAGGCCGTAACAGTAAGACTGGTTTTGTCAGGCTAAAGTTAATTTGCATGCTGGCAGAGCAAACATGGATTATAGCTAATAATGCAAAACACAGAACAGGATCTTAAATGGTCGTCCTTGATAGTCTAAAGTGCCTTCCTCGCCTCACTTATCTGAAGACAGATCAGATACAAGCAAAATGGATGTCTACAGGGAATTCACTTTCACCTGTTCAGTACTCACCACAATAATACAATTAGCAAAAAGGAGATAAGGAGTGGACATTTAAGACTATTGAGACGCAGCCCTTACCTGGGGTTTGCATCCCTCCCAGCAGCCCTTACCTGGGGTTTGCATCCCTCCCAGCAGCCCTTACCTGGGGTTTGCATCCCTCCCAGCAGCCCTTACCTGGGGTTTGCATCCCTCCCAGCAGCCCTTACCAGGGGTTTGCATCCCTCCCAGCAGCCCTTACCTGGGGTTTGCATCCCTCCCAGCAGCCCTTACCTGGGGTTTGCATCCCTCCCAGCAGCCCTTACCAGGGGTTTGCATCCCTCCCAGCAGCCCTTACCTGGGGTTTGCATCCCTCCCAGCAGCCCTTACCAGGGGTTTGCATCCCTCCCAGCAGCCCTTACCTGGGGTTTGCATCCCTCCCAGCAGCCCTTACCAGGGGTTTGCATCCCTCCCAGCAGCCCTTACCAGGGGTTTGCATCCCTCCCAGCAGCCCTTACCTGGGGTTTGCATCCCTCCCAGCAGCCCTTACCTGGGGTTTGCATCCCTCCCAGCAGCCCTTACCAGGGGTTTGCATCCCTCCCAGCAGCCCTTACCTGGGGTTTGCATCCCTCCCAGCAGCCCTTACCTGGGGTTTGCATCCCTCCCAGCAGCCCTTACCTGGGGTTTGCATCCCTCCCAGCAGCCCTTACCGGTTGTTTGCATCCCTCCCAGCAGCCCTTACCTGGGGTTTGCATCCCTCCCAGCGTCCTTCAGGTTCTCATAGCCAAACTGGTTTAGGATGGAGACCACCAGCATAGGAGCCAGAGACTGGGCTGGTTTAGTGAACAGAGCATTGGTCCCAAACACCATGGAGGAGAGGGGGGAGCTGTAGAGGACAGAGGGAAAGGACACAACAAGGCTTTAAAACTTGATCCACTTACTTTGACGTCATAAGGATATAACAATGACAATAATAATCATGGATTGGAATGATTGGATTTATATTTTCCATCAAGGGCTCAAAGCGCTTTTAGCTCTACCCTTGCTAGTGTTTATCTCCGTCACTGTGTTTACATTCCTGTCTGTGTACTGTACGTGACTTACAGAGATGCACATTGATTGTAACCTTTTGTAAGAACATACAGCCTCTGTTACTTTTGTAATGTTAGGTAGGTGCCCTTCCAAGGGAGGCTGTTAGGTACTGTAGCACTGCCAATTAAGCTCAGTGTTAGCCTACAGAACACACCTGAGAGAGTAGTTCTATTTCTGTCTATCTGTAATGGATGGCTGGGCGGGTGGAGGTCACTGTGTGCTGATGTGGCACTATTATAACTGTGCTGTCACACAGCAGACCTGGGTTTACCTGCGCTTGTGTCTCTGAAGGTCTGAGTCGATAATGTCAGCCAGAGGCAGGTTAAACAGACTGAAGGCTGCCTGGACAAGGACCCTTAATGGCGACAAAGAGACTATATATTTTTTTTTTTTACAATTAAATAGTGTTTGTATGATAAAGCAAACAGTTGTAAAATGGCACTGTTGTATATCCAACTCATGGAGCAAATCATGTTACTGAATTACATAACTGACATTGATATATGTGGAAATTTACTGTCATTAATGCCAGTGGCTACAATAACATATAAATAGATGATATAATAACATTACAATGACAATACCATAACATAACTTCTTACATGTTAGCGGTCAGGAAGAATGCCAGGATGTAGTAGTGATGTGGCCCCAGCACCAGCATGACGGCAGCCATGCCAGCCTCCACGTAGAAGGTGAGCAGGATGATCTTGTAGTAGCCTAGGCTGTGGAGCAGGCTCTGACTGCTCAGCACAACCAACTGAGAGAGATGCACCACAGAGAGATGACAATAAGATACAGTAAGTAACACTATTGGAATAAATCAATGAGGCAATGCTATAAAATAGGTGGTCTAGTGTGTGGTCAGCACTTGGCAACGCACTCAATGCAATACATTGGTGATGCTGAGTGAGGTTAGTGACTCCCTCCACTCAGTATAAAGTGTTTTGAGCTGTGGTATGTTACCTGAGGACAGATGAAGCCAGCTCCATACATGAAGCTCTTGGCCAGAGACGGAAGCACGTTTGGGGGTATCAGATGCTCGGCGAAGATCATAGTGAAGTTATTACAGAATGCCACCATGAAGACCTGGAAAAAGTGCAAAGGATAGGAAATATAAATGCAATGGTCAGCTGTGGTACACACTCACATGTCCCCATTAACAGAACAAACCACATTCTGTGCCCCCATTCAGTGGCTGTATCCAAGTCTTTTTCTCTGACCTGAAAGAAGTTCATGAGCACAAAGAGCTGGAAGTCCCTATTGGTCAGGATCTGCAAGGTCATAGAGGTCACCAAGGAGAAGGAAAGAGTTGATTGGCCAGAACCTTGGTAGTTTGACCTCTGTGCTGACCCTTTGGTGTCAAAGCGGCTCTCGCTGTGTAGGCCTGTGTAGATCATGCAGCCACAAGCCAGAACGGCCACCAGGACAGTGAAGCCCTGGAAGGATGGGAAGTCATCCATGTTCTGGGAGTGGAGGCTGCAGAATAGAACACTGGAGGAACCTATAAGTGACGCCACCTGGGGAGAGGAGGGGGAAGAGGAGACAAACGTGAGAACACTTTACTGACTTCAGACAACAAAATAAATACCATATACAGGCTAAAATGAAACATGTAAAAAAACACTACACAAAACACCTCCCTTTCCTACCTGGTTGTATTTAATGAGTCTCAACCTGCTCTGGTGGTGGCCTGATATCTCTGCAAAGAGGGCGCACTGCGCCAGCAACACAAACGTCAGCATCCCGTCGAACGCACACAACGCCACCATCAGGTGGACGCCGCTCATCCAGTCGCCGGGGGCGTACTCTCGCCATGGAAACCAGGCGAGCAGAAAGGCGATTGCATAGAAGGGAGCACCATACAGAATGGAGAGACGACGTTGAGAGCAGCACGGTACGTGGGAGTTATCCTGCAGGTAGCCGAACAGAGGGTCGTTCACTGCGTTCCACACCATGTACACCACCTGTCAAGATGAAGGGATGACATAATTATTGTCTTGTTTGCATATAAATGTGTATCTCAAAGTTGCAAATATTGCACAATTGCCCAAATTACACATGTCAAAGGACTGTATATGCGGTCATGTGTTGTTCGTTCCACTTAATAAAGTGTGAGCAAGCTGCATGACCAATAATACCATTGTACGTACATTCCTCACTACCATTGAGCATTGACATATCATTCAATTATTCCCATTTTGAATTGACATACTATTATTGGGCAGTGCACAATGTTGGCCTATTATTACACAAGTGCACCATAGTCATATGGCCCGAAGGCTACAGTTGCTGTTTAACAAATAATAATGTGGTTCGGTTACTGGCCCAACACTCTAACCACTGGGCTACCTGCCTCTCATAAAGTTTACAGTATCTGTTACTGTAGTACAGTACTCACTTGTGACTGATGGAAAGCTCCTTCTGATATCTTGTACTTGTTGAGGAACAGCTTGACATAGTAGAAGCTGAATATGCTGTTCATCATGCCTGCTCCCAGGGTGGTCATGGAGTAAGCCACGGCGGCGGGGTGAGCCCCCAGACTTGCCAGGTGCCCTAGGATGTTCAGGCCGCCGAAGGTGCGAACACCTGCGGCTGGTTTCTCCACGGTCATGCTTGGTGGTGGTTTAATTTCCCCAGGCTACTCACTTTGATCTAATTACCACAGACTTGCAAATTGAGTCGAGTGTCACTTGAGTGAAAGGTGAGTTTATAGAAACGGAGTTCACAGCTATTCATATTCCATGGCAAAAGTGCTGCAGTCGAGCGCAGGATTTCTACTATTTCAGCTTGGTCAGCAAACAGACTTTGCAATTACTAATTAAGATAACCTCACTGATGAATACACAATCACAACTATGTGTTAATATAAAATAACAACATTATGCTCCTCTCCTCGATTGCAGCTATCAAACCCGTTTCTGTAAATGCGGAAATAGGCGGGGCAATAATTCATGTGACCGAACCATAACAAACAAACATTGGACAAAAAGGTGCTCTGGTCCCACCTACTTTCTAATTATTGGTCAATGAAGTGTCATTAAAAAAGTAGTGTTGCTTTTTACTTAGGGGCTGAGTTCGTTCTCCGGCTGCGCAGATTGCCACGTTGCTGCAGAAAGACACCAGAGGATATTGTCTGGTCACTCCAGGCTGTTTATCACACCGGTGTTTTACGATTCTGCCGGGTGGAGCGTGCACTCTATTGGAATAAAATTGTCAGTGGAAATGCTGACCGATATGATAGTGGAGGAAGAGTTTGAACTCAAGGATGAGGAGCCATGGTATGGCAAACAGGACCTTGAGCACGGTAAGAGACTTGTGTTGCGGGCGTTGAAGGGAGGGATAGCTTGGTTGCGTCCTAAACAGCCGCAGCTGAGAGGGAACAATCACCAGCCTCCTATTGCAATACGACTCCACTATTCTACAGTCATCTGAGGTTACAGATTGGAAAATAATTACAAGGTTATTTTAAACTGTCCTAGACAAAATCAGTGAATAGCCTCACGGTTATTGCACGTAGGCTGATTTACATTTTCAGTGGCAGACATGCAATTAATTGCCAACATTGCAACCGCAAGTCTCAAAGGATACCATTTTCATAGACCCACATCCATTCCATTTTGAAAACACATTTTTTTAAATTAAAGTCTCAACAAAATGAGTGATTTGTATCGAACACATTATCTTATTGTAAATGGTAACACTCTTGTGACACTCACACAGTCAGTAATAGTGGGGTCTATATTGAGAATTACTGAGAACCTTCTTGTTGCCAGGATATCCTGAGGCTGTCACTTCCCATGTGTTGATTGTTGTGTTTTGTGTGTGCAGGCTACAG
The DNA here is from genome assembly GCF_013265735.2 of Oncorhynchus mykiss. Lineage (NCBI taxonomy): Eukaryota > Metazoa > Chordata > Actinopteri > Salmoniformes > Salmonidae > Oncorhynchus > Oncorhynchus mykiss. Next base: position 53,464,966 of record NC_048577.1, read on the forward strand.
TTTTTGTGGTTTGTTTGGGCACTATTTGCATGTATATGTGTACTGCATGATTATTGTGCACCTACCTGTATGTTGTTGATCATGACACTCATTACATTACGTGGCTGGCTGCAACCTGGTCTCAGAGCATTTTGTATTATTCTGTATGTAAATCCAATATACTCCATTTAGTATGATACGTTTCGTATATTATGTATTAATTTGTGGATGTCCATCACCCATTTTGTATGATATGTTCGGAATTATAATTTGTAATGTTATGAATTTACAAAATGTACAATATGTTATGACTTTACAATATATGTTACGAATTCTAGCTAGGTGGCTAGGATGCTAACGTTAGCTAGGTTAGGGGGTTAGTTTAAATGAAGGGTTGGCTAAAGGGGTTAAGGTTAAGGGTTAGCTAACATGCAAAGTAGCTTAAAGTAGTAAGTAGTTGAAAAAGTTGCTAAAATACTCAAGTTATTCGCAATGAGATTCGAACTTGCAACCTTTTGGGTTGCTAGACGTTCTCGTTATACAAAACAAAAGGTTAAATTGATACACCTTTATTTTGTTAGGGTTCCCACACAGCCATATTTCCATGTTACAGTGCTTGTTTACAGAAAACAGGTGGACTACCTGTGCAAATTAGCTATCTGCGTCTCCGAACACGTGTGTAAACGGAAGTCAGACGCCACAAACGTGTTGTCACTGAAAAATACTGTCGGCTGCAACTGTGTTAAAACCGCTTAAATCTGTGTGCAGTAAGTGTGTATTTTGCGTTTGGAAATAATATTGATGTGATATGAAAGTAGATGGATTTATGTTTCTAGAACCATACTGCAATTGAGAATCGATTTAGATTGAGTTTTGGGCTGTTTTGGCTTCCAGAGCCAATTCACCTTTAAACAGAACATGTAAGGACCTTGGACTAAAAGGAGTAATGTTAGCCCAATATTGGACTGAAGGAGCCTAACATACTGTGTGTACACATTTGTGAAAGTGTGAACTGATCCATGTTTAGTGTGTGTATATGTCACAGTGATAATCGTACTCTCCTTGCGTTGTGTTTTGTCCAAATAAATCACCCCAGCCAGTGGTCCCAGTTGAGCATTATTTATTATCTGTTGTTAAATAGGAAAGAGCACGTTAGTTGTGCAGTGCTTAATGATGTTGATGGCTGTCGATGGTAAAATCTGTAGCATGAAAACATCTGTTAGCAGTGGGCGTATGTGACCATTACATCGGTGCATGCTAGCTAACACACTTATTTATATACAGCAATCGTATACCAAAGCACATCCCAGAAAGCCACTCAATCCCGAACAGGTACCATATACCCACACATGTATAAATCAGCAACACATTGTAAAATATAGAAAACAGTATTCAGAACGTGACCTACCCCTTGCGTCACATTTTCATACTGGGGAGACCTGACGTTCGCGATCTCCCCCTTTCTGAAAGCGGGGCCAATAACAACAGGCCTTATTGTCATCGGAATTGAACCAACCAATAAGAATGTTTGAACATTAAATGCACCTTTCTTTAGAGGCAAGTTGGAAACATAACCACCCTGTTACATGTACAATGAATGTGTTTTGTTTGCCTGTATCTATTTACAGATCTCCATTTGGCGGCTCAGCTGGGTAAGACCCTGCTGGACCGGAACCATGAGTTGGAGCAGGGGCTGCAGCAGATGTACTCCACCAACCAGGAGCAGCTGCAGGAGATTGAGGTAGCTAGTCTAAATATAATCATACTAGGCCACTGAGAGCCTAGCATGTGCTTACATACTAGGCTTACAATACAATACAAACACACACACCACATTGTAGGTTACAATTTGCCACTGATTTAGAATCAGTCGGCAATATAAGATGTGTAATATGAATTAATCACTTTTTAAACCTTGCTCTGAAGGTCACTATGGCTGGAATATTGCTTGTTAATAAATTACCAGTTGCAGATACTGTACTACTGGAGTAGCCCTACATTCATTCACCAAACTGACTTGGTCTTAGCTAACCTGTCCTTCGGAAAGTATTCAGACCCCACAACTTTTTACACATTTTGTTAGGTTACAGCCTTATTCTAAAATGTATTGTTTTTTTCCCCCTCATCAATCTATACATAATACCCCATAATGACAGCAAATTATTTTTTTTTCTTCTCAATTTTGGCTAATTCATAAAAAATAAAACACATTTACATAAGTATTCAGACTCTCAGTAGTGTAACGACCCTGGGTTTATAAGCACTGATATCGACTCTTCTGCATGACCATGCTTTTGTGGCACAGTCGATAGCGCACTGGACTTCGGGCTAGAAGGTCGAGGGTTCGAGGCCTGCTCTCTGCCTGTTTCATTACATTGGTGTTAGAAGGGATCAGACCTTGCATCCACGACAGCAGTGCGTGTGCTTGGCCGGTGAGCGTAGAGTCGCAAGCTAGCGCGAGGACACGCTCTTTGAAAGGAGGGAGTAGTGTAACGACCCTGGGTTTATAAGTGCAGATATCGACACTCTATTTGTGGCGTTTATCCCATTCTTACTCAAGCTCTGGATTGGGACAGCTATAGCTGCACAGCTATTTTCAGGTCACTCCAGAGATATTCAAGTCTGGGTTCTGGCTGGGCCACTCAAGGACATTCAGAGACTTAAGACTTGTCCTTGGCTGTGTGCATAGGGTCATTGTTCTGTTGGAAGGGGAACCTTTGCGCCAGTTTGAGGTCCTGAGCACTCTGGAGCAGGGTTTCATCAAAGATCTCTCTGTACTTTCTCTTGATCCTGACTATTCTCCCAGTCTCTGCTGCTAAAAAACACCCCCACAGCATGATGCTGCCACCACCATGCTTCCCCATAGGGATGGTGCCAGGTTTCCTCCAGACGTGACGCTTGGCATTCAGGTCAAAGAGTTGAATCTTGGTTTTATCAGACCAGAGAATATTGTTTCTCATGGTCTGAGTCCTTTAGGTGCCTTTTGGCAAACTCCAAGCAAGCTGTCATGTGCCTTTTACTGTCAGTGACCATCGGGTTCTTGGTCACCTCCCTGACCAAGGCCCTTCTCCCCCGATTGCTCAGTTTGGCAGGGTGGCCAGCTCTAGGTGGTTTCAAACTTCTTCCATTTGAGGATGGAGGCCACTTTTCTTGGGGACCTTCAATGCTGCAGAATTGTTTTTGGTACCCGTCCCCAGATCTGTGCCTTGAACATGCCCTGTCAACTGTGGGACCTCTTTATATATACAGATACAGTGCCTTGCGAAAGTATTTGGCCCCCTTGAACTTTGTGACCTTTTGCCACATTTCAGGCTTCAAACATAAAGATATAAAACTGTATTTTTTTGTGAAGAATCAACAACATGCGGGACACAATCATGAAGTGGAACGACATTTATTGGATATTTCAAACTTTTTGAACAAATCAAAAACTGAAAAATTGGGCGTGCAAAATTATTCAGCCCCCTTAAGTTAATACTTTGTAGCGCCACCTTTTGCTGCGATTACATACCTGTAAGTCGCTTGGGGTATGTCTCTATCAGTTTTGCACATCGAGAGACTTTTTTTCCCATTCCTCCTTGCAAAACAGCTCGAGCTCAGTGAGGTTGGATGGAGAGCATTTGTGAACAGCAGTTTTCAGTTCTTTCCACAGATTCTCGATTGGATTCAGGTCTGGACTTTGACTTGGCCATTCTAACACCTGGATATGTTTATTTTTGAACCATTCCATTGTAGATTTTGCTTTATGTTTTGGATCATTGTCTTGTTGGAAGACAAATCTCCGTCCCAGTCTCAGGTCTTTTGCAGACTCCATCAGGTTTTCTTCCAGAATGGTCCTGTATTTGGCTCCATCCATCTTCCCATCAATTTTAACCATCTTCCCTGTCCCTGCTGAAGAAAAGCAGGCCCAAACCATGATGCTGCCACCACCATGTTTGACAGTGGGGATGGTGTGTTCAGCTGTGTTGCTTTTACGCCAAACATAACGTTTTGCATTGTTGCCAAAAAGTTCAATTTTGGTTTCATCTGACCAGAGCACCTTCTTCCACATGTTTGCTGTGTCTCCCAGGTGGCTTGTGGCAAACTTTAAACAACACTTTTTATGGATATCTTTAAGAAATGGCTTTCTTCTTGCCACTCTTCCATAAAGGCCAGATTTGTGCAATATACAACTGATTGTTGTCCTATGGACAGAGTCTCCCACCTCAGCTGTATATCTCTGCAGTTCAACCAGAGTGATCATGGGCCTCTTGGCTGCATCTCTGATCAGTCTTCTCCTTGTATGAGCTGAAAGTTTAGAGGGACGGCCAGGTCTTGGTAGATTTGCAGTGGTCTGATACTCCTTCCATTTCAATATTATCGCTTGCACAGTGCTCCTTGGGATGTTTAAAGCTTGGGAAATCTTTTTGTATCCAAATCCGGCTTTAAACTTCTTCACAACAGTATCTCGGACCTGCCTGGTGTGCTCCTTGTTCTTCATGATGCTCTCTGCGCTTTTAACGGACCTCTGAGACTATCACAGTGCAGGTGCATTTATACGGAGACTTGATTACACACAGGTGGATTGTATTTATCATCATTAGTCATTTAGGTCAACATTGGATCATTCAGAGATCCTCACTGAACTTCTGGAGAGAGTTTGCTGCACTGAAAGTAAAGGGGCTGAATAATTTTGCACGCCCAATTTTTCAGTTTTTGATTTGTTAAAAAAGTTTGAAATATCCAATAAATGTCGTTCCACTTCATGATTGTGTCCCACTTGTTGTTGATTCTTCACAAAAAAATACAGTTTTATATCTTTATGTTTGAAGCCTGAAATGTGGCAAAAGGTCGCAAAGTTCAAGGGGGCCGAATACTTTCGCAAGGCACTGTATGTGCCTTTCCAAATCATGTCCAATCAATTTGAGTGTCTACAACTTGATTGGACAAATCTCAAGCATGATCAATGGAAACAGGATGCACATGAGCTCAATTTCGAGTCTCGTAGCAAAGGGTCTGAATACTTATGTAAATAAGGTATTTCTGTTTTTTATTTGAATCCATTTGCCAAAATGTCTAAACCTGTTTTCACTTTGTCATTATGGGGTATTCTGTGTAGATTGCTGAGGATTTTTTGTTTGTTTTGTAGTTAATCCATTTTAGAATAAGGCTGTAACATAACAACATGTGGAAAAAGTCAAGGGGTCTGAATACTTTCCAAAGGAACGGCACCTGTCCTGTATGTAAACAAAAACAGGACTTCGGTGTTCAAAAGCAATAAGAAGCTTAGCTCAACTGTATGACGTCATTAGGAAACAACCCTACGCACAGACCAGCAAGTCCACCAATGGGAGCCGAAAGTCCACATTGACAAATCTCTCCCGCAAATCTCTTTTCTTGTCAGGCTCTTCCGATCGTTAGTTTCCTCTTGTTAAATGGGATCAAGTGAAAGCCTGTCTGGATTAGCTCATTACTTAATTGGTCCTTGGCATGGTGCATTGCATGGACAGGTATTTGTCTAACTATCTTTAAGGCACCTTTAGGACACCTTTCACCTCCTCTCTGTAAGGAGAGCAGTGGCCAACGGCTTTATGCTTCCTTCAGTAGCCAAAGGCTTAGTCAAGGTAGTGAACTTTCACATAGTTACTACTGATGTTATCCTGCCTCTCAACACAGAGTATCTAAGGCTGTGTTTAGACAGCATAGCCTAAGAGAACTTGGTGCGCAAATGCTCTTTCCTGCCTCGCACCTCATGATATATGATGGTGTGTTTAACGACCTACATTTTGGGGATGCCTAATAGTACCCTCACTATATTCACGGGATGTATCCTGCTGAGTACTCACACACACATGTTCTCATTTAGGGTGGTGGTACAAACAACATTATATTTTCATATCAGACCTTTCTGCCTTTCCTCCATCATCCTGACTAGTGACCACTTAAGTATGAACTCCTTGCTTGTTCACAAGGGTCGACTTGCGCTATAGGCGCCGGGTATGCGGCACAGGTCTGATTTGTACAGTAATTTCCAAACAAATAAGTATGAACAACATATCTGTACAAAGATTAGAGAATATGTGCACTGCGCAGGTGCTAGCTTTGGGCGACCATGGTGGAACAAGCAGTATGTGTTCGGTGAGCAGTCTCAACGAGTTCACACAAACAGGTGATGCATTCAAAGGGTGTTCAGGTGCAAACGTGTTCGTTCAGCACACAACCAACCACAGGGGATTTTAACATGAACCAAAAATGGCAATTCCACAGTAACAGAATGATGCTGAGACTCCCAATTTTCCACTTTCAAATGTACGTAAAATAAAAACCAATGATCGCAAAGTTAAAAAAATAAAACGTACAACTTCATGTACAAGGACAACTTTTAACAATTTCCACAGAAAATTACAAAAACACATTTACTTGAAGAACAGTGCAGAGGCAACGTTTGGTAACAGAATGACGGCACAGACCATCATTCTGTTACCGTGGAATAGCCCAAGAGGAGCCTAAGACCAGGTACAGACACCACATATAGATATGGTCAGATACATGGGATTACAATTCTAAGCACTGAAGGCATTGGCCTCATAATAAGCACTGTAAAGAATTTTAAGGTCCTTTGTTGACCAGCTGTCAGTTAGATGGTCTCTCCAGTAATTAAAATAGAACGGTACAGTCAGTAATAGTCGGACATCCTGGGGTTAAACGTCAAGACAGAGGTCTTAGACTAGAGGGTTAAAACCTCTACAGGATCGGTGCCCCCCCCCTCCCCGCTGGACGGTTGAGCTAACGTGCGCTAATGTGATTAGCATGACGCTGTAAGTAACAAGGACATTTTCCAGGACATAGCTATGTCTTATATGGGCATAAAGCTTAAATTCTTGTTAATCCAACTGCACTGTCTAATTTACAGTACCTAATACAGTGAAATAATACCAAGCTATTGTTTGAGGAGAGTGCACAGTTATGAACTTAAACGTTTCAATTAACCGATTTAGGCACATTTGGGCAGACTTGATACAACATTTTGAACAGTAATGCAATTGGATCAGTCTAAAACTTTGCACATGTACTGCTGCCATCTAGTGACCAAAATCTAAATTGCGCCTAGAGTTCTAAGTCATGTAATGGGCTTATTCTTGCATTTCAACGATGATGGAACAAAAAGAGACCGCATGTTTTTTTATTTGTATTATCTTTTACCAGATCTATTGTGTTCTATTCTCCTACATTAATTTCACATTTCCACAAACTTTAAAGTGTTTCCTTTCAAATGGTATCAAGAATATGCATATCCTTGCTTCAGGTCCTGAGCTACAGACAGTTATATTTGGGTATGTCATTTTAGGTGAAAAATGGAAAAAAAGGATTGGATCCTTTAACAGAGGAATATAGGCTTTTTATTTTCAGGTAATGGTTAGATAGATATGTAAAGTTCAAGGTACTATTGTCACCTATTCAACTACTGTGACTGTTACTCATCTGTCAGTATTGTGACACTGCTATTGTTTTTCACTTTGGACTCTTAAGATCTTTGTACATTTTTGACTGCAAGATCAGTAAAGTATCTTGTAATTGTAATTATTCGCCTACCTCCTCATGCCTTTTGCACACAATGTATATAGACTCTATCTTTTTTTTCTACTGTGTTATTGACTTGTTTATTGTTTACTCCGTGTAAATCTGTTATCTGTTCACACTGCTATGCTTTATCTTGGCCAGGTCTCAGTTGTAAATGAGAACTTGTTCTCAACTAGCCTACCTGGTTAAATAAAGGTGAAAAAAATAATTAAATAAATCTTTCACATGTAATTGAACCAGCTCAAAGTTCCATTGATGTATTTTTCAACTGAAGTGTCTCTCTGAAGGAGATCCCTGAGTGATGTGGGTTAGGGCTTTATCCTCCTATGCCTCGTCTGCCAGTCAGTTAATATCAAAATCTAATGATTTGAATTAGTCGTGATGGTTAAGCCTAAATTCGAGGGCACACGGGGATCACTTAGGAGTCCTTCAACAAGTGGCAGTGACCCATCCTGATAATGCTAAGTGGTATATGTCCCAGCTCCATGCTTGCATAAAGTATTCTGGTCACAAAGCCACAGTGTTTTGCCAGTTCAAAAGTGTGTTCGGTGCTACTGGTCCTCTTCACTGACCTGTTTCGTAATGGATCATTGTTCTGAGAATCGAAGAATGAGAGGACTTGCATACTGTAGCAGTCATAATGGAACCATAATTATATGCTTGATCAATACTTACATACAGTAAAAACTCTATCACCTGACAAATGCTGGACCATATTAGTGGACCCAAAAACTGTTCTATCCATCCTATTTCAATGGCAATTACCTTTGACCTCCTCCCAGTACCTGACTAAGCAGGTGGATTTGCTGAGGCAAATGAATGACCAGCATGCTAAGGTATACGAGCAGCTAGATGTGGCGGCCAGAGACCTGGAGCAGGGCAACCACAGGCTGATTCTGGACAACCGCGTCGCCCAGCAGAGGATCAACTGGTGAGACTCAGGACTTTGATTCCTTTCTGAAAATAGTAGCTGTAAACATTTTTACCCCCAGTATAAATACTTAGATGCCAAATTTACTAAGAGGCAAGGTTTTGGCTAAATTAATTTTCTCCACAAAGCTCAGTAATTCGAACCACTTCTATGCTTGTCCTCTCTCTCAGCCTGACAGAAACGATCAACAGTCTTGAGACCCACATGGAGGACTTGCAGACCCAGGTGGAGGAGCTGAGGACAGCCCAGTCTGACCGGAGCAGGAGAGAACTGGCCGAACAGAGACACAATCTCGGAGCACAGAGTGTGTCCTGCCTCAAGGAGCTGTATGACCTGCAGAAAGACAAGTGAGTATGTGCATGTATGTGTCCTGCAGCTGTGCAATTGAACCTGGTTCCAACAAACCGCTAATGTTATTGTTAGTCTAAAACATCCATTCCGCCACAGAACCAGATGTGTTCAGCTTTATTCAGCTCAAATCAATGTTGATCAATTTAATTCTCATCTCAACCATGCAAACCAAGACTAGGCTGAGAAGAGAGTAGATGGAGATGCAAACCAAATGAGCTGGCCTTATTCTGCAGTGGGAATGGTCACCGTGAACACTAATTTCCTGCACTCGGATTATAGTAACTAAACAATTTGGAGATTATGTGCATGCTAAGAGAGGGAACACAATAACAAACAATAAACAGAGGAAGTTACCATAAATGTTATTTTTAAAGTACAGTAACAAGCATGTGCCTTGAAAGGAATGTTCTACTTCAGCTAGCCTGAATGTTTGTCACTGGCCAAGTTATAGTACATCATTCCAGGAATTGTGCGTCTGGCCTTTCTGAAAGTTTTTATAGAAACTGCACTATCAATCATCAATGGTGTCAAACCAGCAGTCATAGAGCCTCTTCTCATCTCTTCCCCTTCTAGTGATCTGCATACTGTGTATTCCCTTTCAGTACATATTAAGTAAAGGAGACAGGCAGAGAGACACTTGACTATTGAGATGGGTCCATAGTCTAATGACTATGTATTACCGCCATTATCAGCCGTGTGCTGACTGGGCGTCCCCAGGTCACCCAGACCCAGACCACCTAATCTGGGCCAAGGCTTTTCGGACATAATACCCTGCAGATAAATCTTTCAGAGGAGGTTAAGTCTAGCCTGTATACACACACTAACATACACACATAGTTTAGTAGCCTGTTTTAGCATGCAATACAAAACCACTGATAAAGCACATACAGTACCAGTCAAAAGTTTGGACACCTACTATTCAAGGGTTTTTCTTTATTTGTACTATATTCTGCATTGTAGAATAGTAGTGAAAACATCCAAACTATGAAATAAAACACAGGGAATCATGTAGTAACCAAAAAGGTGTTAAACAAATCAAAATATATTTGAGATTCTTCAAAGTAGCCACCCTTTGCCTTGATGACAGCTTTGCACACTCTTGGCATTTTCTCAACCAGCTTCACCTGGAATGCTTTTCCAACAGTCTTGAAGTTTCCACATATGCTGAGCACTTGTTGGCTGCTTTTCCTTCACTCTGCGTTCCAACTCATCCCAAACCATCTCAATTGGGTTGAGGTCGGGTGATTGTGGATGCCAGGTTATCTGATGCAGCACGCCATCCCTCTCCTTCTTGGTCAAATAGCCCTTACACAGCCTGGAGGTGTGTTGGGTCATTGTCCTGTTGAAAAACAAAGGATAGTCCCACTAGGCTCAAACCAGAAGGGACGGCATATCACTGCAGAATGCTGTGGTAGTCATGCTGGTTAATCAACCCCACATCAATGGGTCCTTGGGACCATAACACAGAGCATATAGCTTCTAACTCCTCTTCCTGTTCCTAAGTGTGCCTTGAATTATTCTAAATAAATCACTGACAGTGTCACAAGCAAAGCAGCATCACACCACCTCCTCCATGCTTCACGGTGGGAACCACACATGCAGAGATCATCCGTTAACCTATTCTGCATCTCATAAAGACAAGGCGGTTGGAACCAAAAATCTCAAATATGGACTCATCAGACCTAAGGACACATTTCCACCAGTCTAATGTCCATTGCTCGTGTTTCTTGGCCCAAGCAAGTCTCTTCTTAGTGGTGTCCTTTAGTAGTGGTTTCTTTGCAGCAATTGGACCATGAAGGCCTGATTCACTCCGTCTCCTCTGAACAGTTGATGTTGAGATGTCTGTTACTTGAACTCTGAAGCATTTATTTGGGCTGCAATTTCTGAGGCTGGTAACTCTAATGAACTTATCCTCTGCAGCAGAAGTAGCTCTGGGTCTTTCCTGTGGCGGTCCTCATGAGCCAGTTTCATCATAGCCCTTGATGGTTTTTGCGACTGCATTTGAAGAAACTTTCAAAGTTCTTAATTTTCTACATTGACTGACCTTCCACATTGGCTGATGTCTTAAAGTAATGATGGACTGTTGTTTCTCTTTGCTTATATGAGCTGTTCTTTCTATAATATGGACTTGGTCTTCTACCAAATAGGGCTATCTTCTGTATACCACCCCTACCTTGTCACAACACAACTGATTGGCTCAAACACATTAATTAAGAAAGAAAGAAATTCCACATATGAACTTTTAACTAGGTACACCTGATCATTTAAATGCATTCCAGGTGACTACCTCATGAAGCTGGTTGAGAGAATGAGTGTGCAAAGCTGTCAAGGCAAACTGTTGCTACTTTGAAGAATCTCAAATATAATATATATTTGATGAACACTTTTGTTGGTTAATACATGATTCCAGATGTGTTGTTTCATAGATTTGATGTCTTCACTATTATACAATGTAGAAAATAGTCATAAAGAAAAACCCTTGAATGAGTAGGTGTCCAAACTTTTGACTGGTACTGTACATGATAAAAAACAGGCCTCTATAACCACATTCACCATCGTGTTGAACCTTTAGTCCTTTCCCTGTCCCAGGTACATGGCCTATGAGAGCCTGCGTGTGGAGCATTCCTGGCCAGCAAGGAAGGAGTCCTGTCAGGACCCAGACCCCGATGAGGAGAACTCTGTGCTCCAGCGCTCCATCCAGACCCTGCAGGCTGTTCTGGCCTCTGAGCGGGGGAAGCGGGAGGCAGCGGAACAGGAGACTGAGCTGACTGCCAGGGAGAACGGGGCTCTGGAGCAGCGGCTGGCCCTGCTGGAGGGCTGCCGGGCTAGGCAGAGGGAGCTGGAGGCAGAGGTGGAGGAGCTACGGCAGCTGTGGCAGGCCGACTACGCCAACAGGTACGATCATGACACTTTCTAATCATACTTGGTACATGTTGTTTGTATATTCGGCATAATAAAGACAATACTCTACTCCACCAGCGTCAGGAGACCTGACCGGCTACTGCTGCCTGACACTGTCTTCTTCGCCCCAGAGGAGAAGCCCAGTCTGGTACAAAAGGAGGAGGAAGTGGGGGAGCAGGGGAGGCGCAGCCTGCAGAGGTGCAACAGCGAAAGTGTTCTGAAGGGGACACTAGCAGACGACATCCGGCGGGGGCATGAACGTACATGTATCAGAAGAGCAGAGGCGGTGAAGCAGAGAGGAATCTCCCTGCTCAATGAGGTGGACGCCCAGTATAGTGCACTGCAGGTAAAGGTTTTCATTTCTCATTATTGCATAATCAACACAAAGACCGAGGGTGAAACTATTTCCATTTGTCTACGATGTGCCCTATGAATAAGAATGACAAACAAAAGGTCTAGGAGGTGAAGCAAATGACATTTTTATGCAGTAATTTGAGTTTGTTATACAGTGTGGAAAGTTGCCGATGAGTGACTGAACGTTTGCCTCCTGCAGGTCAAATACGAGGAGCTTCTGCGGCGCTGCCAGCTGGGGGCAGACGGGCTCAGTCACAAGGCCGTGCAGACACCCCACAGTTCCCACGGCACTGTCAGTTACCCCCAACGGCGCCTCTCAAGCTCGGCCACCTCCATCGGGCTCCCAGCTGTCCCAGAAGACAACGGGCCTCAGCCGGAGTACAAGGCCCTTTTCCAGGAGATCTTCACCTGCATCCAGAAGACCAAAGAGGACCTAAGTGAGAACAAGTGGCCGAGTCCGGGTCATTGACTCTGGGGACAGTGATGGCAGTATGTGTTCTTTCTGCACCTTTGAATGGACTGCTCAATAGGATATTGCTATAGGAGAGGGCCTCAAATAGCAGATTCCAAAGGGTGTTTTGTGTGTGTGTGTGTGTGTGTGTGCGCGCACGTGCACTAACACCTGTACCTCTTATACAACATGTGCCCTGTTGTCTCCTTCAATCCTGTCAACGCTATCACCTCGACACGCTCCAATGGTTTCATAAGCACTTTTCTTATCTACCGTCCATCCCTTTGACTACTTTCCATCCCTATCTACAAGTTTGTTTTTGACGCAAACATTTCCAGGTCAAAGGTTGATAAATGGATTGTTTGAGTCCTGATGCTATCACCTCTTAGCATCCGACTGCTCTTATGCCTCATTTAGCTCGATTAGATGGCACCACCTCTTCACTTGAAGTCAATGGGTGCAGTAATATTAGCAACCAGGGTTTTTCTATTCTTTTGTTTTCTACTAAATTCAAGTAACCATAGCAATTAGAATGGTATGTGTATGTACCATAGATTTGGTCTTGCAGCTTAATGAGTAGGCCTACGCTGGGTTTGAAAGTGTTTGTTTGTACGCTGTTACCACGTACAGAACCACCACTGTACAGATCTTGGACTTGCTTAGACTATCTAGCAGTCTGTGTTCAATCCACTTAGTGTTAAGTCTGTCGTGGGAGCCATACCTTTTGTGCACACTGTACATATTGCCAAATTATAGATTTAACTACATTTGTGTACCTTTTTATTATGCCAACTTAAGAGTACTCGACAAGATGGAGTACTTTATAGATGCACTATATATATCTATATCTCCACACAAAAGTATGTGGATACCCCTTCAAATTAGTGGATTTGGTTATTTCAGCCACACCTGTTGCTCACAGGTGTATAAAATCGAGCACACAGCCATGCAATCTCCATAGACACACATTGGCAGTAGAATGGCCTTACTGAAGAGCTGTGTGACTTTCAATGTGGCACCGTCATAGGATGCCACCTTTCCAAAAGGTCAGTTCATCAAATTTCTGCCCTGGCAGAGCTGCCCCGGTCAACTGTAAGTGCTGTTATTGTGAAGTGAAAACATCTAGGAGCAACAACGGTTCAGCCGCGAAGTGGTAGGCCACACAAGCTCACAGGACGGCAACGCCGAATGCTCACTACCGAGTTCCAAACTGCCTCTGGAAGCAACGTCAGCACAATAACTGTTCGTCAGGCGCTTCATGAAATTTCCATGACCGAGCGTGGGTTTCCATGACGGGAGCGTAAGATTGCCAATCGTTGGCTGGAGTGGTGTGAAGCTCGACACCATTGGACTCTGGAGCAGTGGAAACGCGTTCTCTGGCGTGATGAATCATGCTTCACCATCTGGCAGTCCGACGGACAAATCTGGGTTTGGCGGATGCCAGGAGAACGCTACCTGCCCCAATGCATAGTGGCAACTGTAAAGTTTGGTGGAAGAGGAATAATGGTCTGGGGCTGTTTTTTAAGGTTTGGGCTAGACCCTTCAGTTTCAGTGAAGGGAAATCTTAACGCTACAGCATACAATTATATTTTAGATGATTCTGTGCCTCCAACTTTGTGGCAACAGTTTGGGGAAGGCCCTTTCCTGTTTCTACATGACAATGCCCCAGTGCACAAAGTGAGGTCCATACAGAAAGGGTTTGTCGAGATTAGTGTGGAAGAACTTGACTGGCCTGCACCGAGCCCTGAACTCAACCCCATCGAATGCCTTTGGGATTAATTAGAACGCCGACTACCAGCCAGGCCCAACATCAGTGCCTGACCTCACTAATGCTCTTGTGGCTGAATAGAAACAAGTCCCCACAGCAATGTTCTAACATCTAGTGGAAAGCCTTTACAGAAGAGTGGAGGCTGTTATAGCAGCAAAGGCGGGACCAACTCCATATAATGCCCATGATTTTAGAATGAGATGTTCGACGAGCAGGTATTCCTGTACTTTTGGTCATGTAGTGTATTTATGGAGGTTGGGCCTATAGTAGTCAACATTGATTTATAGATAGATTGGCCTGTAATACTAGAGAATCATAAGTGAACACTGGAAAAGGCCCAGTCTGTTCTCACTGTTTCATGGTCATTTGTGTAATGTGTGTCCCTATAGCTACCTCTGCCAACAGGACACATCGCGGCTTTGCACTGACCGATGGACACTTAAATACTTTTTTTAAAAAAAATGTATTTGACAATTATTTCGACGATGAGATGGTATTTATTTCTCTGCTAATATTTGTCATTTGTCACTGTATTCCAGATCTATAATGTGATTGTTGTTGTAGCGAATGCTGATTCAGAAGTTCATTGGCTTTGAGTTTGACTGACACTGAGGTTCAAAGTATGATAAGGTGCTTCTTAATTGAATGTGAAACTTACGTTTTGTAAGTGGATGTGTTAACACAACAGAAAAAAGAAGATATATGATTAAGGTTGCAGTGAGTTGTCTTTTAATTTGTGGATCCCTCAACCAAAGGTGCTTAATCTCAAAGCCCTAAATATGGTAGACTGGTGGTTCTCTGCTCAGCAATATCCTGCCTTTAGACCACAACAAATGAGGGTAGGCGCAGTGGAGTCGGTCATACAGACACTGAGACACTTCAGATAACCAAGAACAAGAGGTCAGATCAATACATATTTTTTCCATCTCAAGTCCAATGCTTCTCGGTGTCTGGTATGCCAGATGGGTTTACTGTTTCTTACTTGTGATGGACTGAAAAGTAGAAACACAAAGCCTGTCAATATTCACTTCCTTTTTGCTCCATTCAAAATACTTGTCTACTTGGTGTCTCAGGGCAGACGTAAGGAATATAAATAATATGTTGACAAGGAGATACATAAAAGCAGCAGGACTAGAGTTGTGTGTATTAGATGAAAATACCATCTGGATTAGATGATCAGTAGCCAAATGGTCAGCTGAGGAATGACCTGTTATAGCCTACTTTGTTTCAGGAGTTTATTCAGAACAGGAAGATAGACCAGGGGATCAGTTAGAACTTGTTCTATGTTCTCTGTTGTAGATTCACATCACCTCCATGACTGTTCTGTTTTGAATAAACCCCATAACAGTCTCTGGGTTCAAAATGCAGCTGTACATCAACAATGGTGGACTTCAAGTTGCCCTTTCTCCCTCTACGACCAGGGTCCATTATGACGTTACTTATCCTGGACCGAGACTCAAACTTGACTTCCATTTTGTGTTTTACATCAAATTACAACTTGAAATGATATTATTTGGCTGAACTATTTGTTAATTCTATACTTTGATATAATGAAAATGAGAACTATTACAAATGGCAATTTCATAGTAATATACAACTGTAATTAATGCAGCCTATATAGTAAGATGTCATAGATCAGCATTACAAGTGTTCTCCATGATGACTAACACGTGCTTACAGTGAACCAATAAAAAAAATAATTGTGCCAGAGGTGTTATGATTCTTTCCCATACAACAGCCTCATAGAGAACATGCCCAAGCAAACGTGGGTTATATGTTGGCTAGATAAAATTGGCTTCATAGATTTATACCATCGTGTCACTGCATAGTTACATGGAGGGCTGTCTCAGCCAGCCCTCCTTCCATGTTTTAATGTCTAGTATTAAATAGGGCACGTTAATCTCCCGCAATAGTCATTTGAACTGACAAACTATAGTGAGAAAATGGTGAGAATCCATCATAAAGGGTACAAAGTAGACAACCGTCACATGTAGACCTACAGTACTCTTAAAATGGCCTCTTAAAGGAAACCCATTTTTTGTTATATCGTATTTGTGTATCTCTGAGCGATGCTCTATCGATTCTCGGAGTCATTTTAATGTTTTCATGTGTATCTGAGCTATTCGCCGTTCAAGCAGGCAGAAATACAGCCGGTACGACGACTTTTGTGTCATACAGTATATTACATATTCTGCTTTACATGTATTATAGGACAAATTAGTCATTCTGATCAAGGGACAAATCTCGCCCCCCACCCCCAAATTCTGAACGAGCACCTCAGTCCTCAAATGTCCTTGAGGATCGCCTCTCAGGCCAATAATAGGGCTTTGTCTTCCAGACCGCTAATAGCTTTTACATAACGGCTAGTTTCCTGCCCTACTCCCAACAACCCCCAAATCCACTAACCCTCCATAAAAGGGGATTACATGCTAATCTCGGCCATAAAGAGACTGTCTTGGAAAGACTCTGTGGACACTGAGAGAACTGTGTGCTGGCTTTCAAATCAATCTGCAGTTGAAACCTACGTTTGGTTGGGAGACCGTATGAAATTGATTTCTGATAAAAGATTGCAATGGAAAGGCAACGTATGTTCTCTTCAGGCCTGTAAGAACTTCAGTGTAACACAAAGTGGAGACTCAAATGTATCAAGGTGCTCCTATATACATGTCAAATGTATTCTTATTACATTCCAGCTTGGATCCAGAACGCCATTCCAATATTTTGGCTAGCTGGACTGAGGTGTGGGAGTCAATGTTATGCACGCCCTCATGCCTCTCTGTCCCAAATGCATAGCTGTATGTCTCCGTTCATTGTATAGACTCCACACTGCATTCCTCAGCTCTGTGACCTCAGCAGAGAACATATGCCAGGTGGAACTCAACAACACCCAGAGGTTGTCCTGTCCTCAAGATTTACAACACTGTGGAAAATGTAAAGAACATGTTTTTGTGATTCAATTTCTAATGAATTCTGCACTGTGTGATAATCCTATAACATTACAGTAGGCTTACCTACTCTAATTATCTATAGAGATGAAATCAAATTCTATTGGTCACATACACAGCAGCTGTTGTTGCGAGTGTAGCGAAATGTTTGTGCTTCTAGTTCCGACAGTGCAGTAATATCTAACAATTCCACAACTACCTTATACACACAAGTGTAAAGGAATTAATAAGAATATGTACATATAAATATATGGATGGGCAATTACAGAGCGGCATAGGCAAGATGCAATATATGGAATAAAATACAGTATATACATATGAGATGAGTAATGCAAGATATGTAAACATTATTAAAGTGGCATTATTAAAGTGACTAGTGATCCATTTCTTTGAATGGTGAATGATTTCAAGTATGTATGTAGGCAGCAGCCTCTCTGTGTTAGTGATGGCTGTTTAACAGTCTGATGGCCTTGAGATAAAAGCTGTTTTTCAGTCTCTCTGTCCCAGCTTTGATGCACCTGAACTTACCTCGCCTTCTGGACGGCAGCGGAGTGAACAGGCAGTGGCTTGGGTGGTTGTTGTCCTTGATGATCTTTTTGGTCTTCCTGTGACATCGAGTGCTGAAGATGTCCTGTAGGGCAGGTAGTTTGTCCCTGGTGATGCGTTGTGCAGACCGCACCACCCTCTGGAGAGCCCTGCGGTTTTGGGCGGTGCTGTTGCCTTACCAGGTGGTGATACAGCCCGACAGGATGCTCTCAATTGTGCATCTGTAAAAGTTTGAGGGTTTTAGTTGACAAGACAACTTTCTTCAGCCTCCTGAGGTTGAAGAGGCACTGTTGCACCTTCTCCACCGCACTGTCTGTGTGGGTGGACCATTTAAGTTTATCTGTGATGTGTACGCAAAGGAACTTATGAGAGCGCTTTAATTTCAGTCCATTTGTATTGAAAATAAAACAATATAGAATGGGAAAAATGTATAATTTATTTCCTGCTGCTATTGCCTACACAAACTACACTATTTGCTTGCAGTGCATTTCATTGGACAAAAAGCTTACAGCACCTGGTCTTCCCAGGCAGTCTTCCATACATGTACTAACCAGGCCCAAATCTGCTTAGCTTCTGAAATCAGGCGAATTCAGACTGGTATGGCCATAAGCGAAGGAATGATGCAGCTGTAAAACCTTTTGAGGATCTGAGGACCCATGCCAAATATTTTCAGTCTCCTGAGGGTGAATAGGTTTTATCGTGACCTCTTCACGACTATCTGGGTGTGCTTGGACCGTGTTAGTTGATGATGTGGCACCAAGGAACTTGAAGCTCTCAACCTGCTCCACTACAGCCCATCGATGAGAATGCGGGCGTGCACGGTCCACCTTTTCCTGTAGTTCACGATCATCTCCTTTGTCTTGATCACATTGAGGGAGAGGTTGTTGTCCTTGCACCACACGGTCAGGTCTCTGACATCCTCCCTATAGGGAGATCTCAACGTTGTCGATGATCAGGCCTAACACTGTTGTGTAATCAGCAAACATTTATTGTTTTGTTCATGGTATCCAATTGGTAGTAACAGTCTTGTCTCATCGCTGCAACTCCCGTATGGACTCGGGAGAGGCGAAGGTCAAGAGCCGTGCGTCCTCCAAAACACAAACCAAACAAGCCGCACTGCTTCTTGACACAATGCCCACTTAACACGGAAGCCAGCCGCACCAACGTGTCAGGGGAAACACTGTGCGACATTGTCAGCAACCACTGCACTCAGCCCGTCGCTAGCGCATGATGGGACAAGGACATCCCTGCCGGGCAAACCTTCCCCTAACCCGGACGACGCTGGGCCAACTTAATGATGGTGTTGGAGTCGTGCCTGGCAGTGCTGTCATGAGTGAACAGGGAGCACAGGAGGGAACTGAGCACACACCCCTAGGGGCCCCCGTGTTGAGGATCAGCATGGCAGATGTTGTTACCTACCCTTACCACCTGGGGGTGGCCCATCAGGATGTCCAGGATCCAGTTGCAGAGGGAGGTGTTTAGTCCCAGGATCCTTAGCTTAGTGAGGGGCTTTGAGGGCACTATGGTGTTGAAAGCTTAGCTGTCGTCAATGAACAGCAGTCTCACATAGCGGTTCCTTTTGTCTAAGTGTGAAAGGGCAATGTGGGGTGGAATAGAGTTTGCATCATCTGTGGATCTGTTGGTGTGGTATGCAAATTGGAGTGGGTCTAGCGTTTCGAGGATATGTTGATGTGAGCCATGACCAGCCTTTCAAAGCATTTCATGGCTACAAACATGAGTGCTACAGGTCGGTAATCATTTAGGCATTAATTTGCCCAAGAGAATCATAACACATTAACAAAATGATTCAGTGATTCGTATTTCCATGCACATGGCACAGGAGTGCCCAGTCTTTGTGCATGCCTGTCTGTGAGCATACCTGCGGAGCGCGCGCATGTCTACACTTTGTGTAGCCGTTAGTGCTGAGCCTAATTATAACCTTCTTCTGGTAGAGGAGGTTATATTTCAATTAAAAAGGTGTGCTTTTGAGAGCGAAAACCTGGAGAAGCAGGTCTTGTGGGGGGGGGGGGGGGCATATCCTATGTTCACACTTATGACAACTTCATGGACTAGGACGCGCCCACACGGAATCCAGACTTTAAACCGAAATTCAACAATATTCAAAAATGTTTTGAACTAAGGAGGAAATCAACTAAATCCTTTCAACTTGTTAGAAAATGCATTCATTTGCCCAAGAGAATCATT
The DNA here is from genome assembly GCF_013265735.2 of Oncorhynchus mykiss. NCBI lineage: Eukaryota > Metazoa > Chordata > Actinopteri > Salmoniformes > Salmonidae > Oncorhynchus > Oncorhynchus mykiss. The sequence goes on from NC_048577.1 coordinate 53,484,957, forward strand.
AGACATCAACAAAATGCATCAGTGATTCGTATTTCCACGCAACTTTCAGAAACAGCACAGGACTGCCCAGTTTCTGTGCGCATGCGTGCGGAGCGCGCGCAGGTCTACACTTTGTGTAGCCGTTAGCGTTGAGGCTAATGATTACCTTCTTCTGGTAGAGAAGGAAAGGCTTCCCACAAAAACCTTCTCAATCAAATGTTAACTGCAAAGTAGCCTATGCCAGCTTGGCAGAATTATATCATCATTATTTGCATCAATCCAGTGGCCATTTGTTTTGCAAACTCCGCAATCACATGAGCGCTACAGCAACACCGCTTAACCAAACAAAGGTCTCTTCCTGGCGCACACTTGCGTTTAAAGGGTAACTACACCCCAAAATCGATATGTCTTCAATTTTTCCCAGACCTCAAAAGTGGTCTCCTGCTAGGGTTTTAAATGTTGTCGTGGACATAGAACATCCAATCGTGTTATATTTCGATTAAAAAGGTGTGCTTTTGAGAGCGAAAACCTGGAGAAGCAGGGATAAACGGTAAACCGGGAAATGTAAACGGAGGAGAGGGGGAATTTTTTTTGGGGGGGGGTCAGGCAAAACATTGAAGGGATTTTACAGGGCCCTAATGGACGACAGACATTGACAGTCTAAAAACAAATGCTGAATGTAGTGCCTACATTTCGAGGGAAACGCACTGTCCATGATTGGATTTGATCAGGGCAGGGCAGCACTAACAAACTGCATGTAGTCCAATAAAAAGACACAACATTATTAGGGCGATAAATAAAAGGCAGTTGCTCCACGCATGACACAAGAGTACCCTCTACTGGAGCAAAAAGCTTACAGCACCTGGTATTCCCAGGCGGTCTCCCATCCAATTACTAACCAGGCCCGACCCTGCTTAGCTTCCGAGATCGGACGAGATCGGGCGTATTCAGGCTGGTATGGCCGTAAGCGAAGGGAACCCTCTTGGTACACTATATAAAGTCAATGTGCCGCTCATTCATCGGGAGACAGAGAAATGTCCACGTTGTGACACACTGACAAAGCTCAAACCTTGCTTACATTTCCTTTCCAGCCCATATATTTCACTCTTGTGGGGGGGGGAGAGGGCATATCCTATGTTCACACTTATGACAACTTCATGGACTAGGGCCCTATATAATACGGAATCGCGGAATCCAGACTTTAAACCGAAATTCAACAATATTCAAAAATGTTTTGAACTAAGGAGGAAATCAACTAAATCCTTTCAACTTGTTAGAAAATGCATTCATTTGCCCAAGAGAATCATTAGACATCAACAAAATGCATCAGTGATTCGTATTTCCACGCAACTTTCAGAAACAGCACAGGACTGCCCAGTTTCTGTGCGCATGCGTGCGGAGCGCGCGCAGGTCTACACTTTGTGTAGCCGTTAGCGTTGAGGCTAATGATTACCTTCTTCTGGTAGAGAAGGAAAGGCTTCCCACAAAAACCTTCTCAATGAAATGTTAACTGCAAAGTAGCCTATGCCAGCTTGGCAGAATTATATCATCATTATTTGCATCAATCCAGTGGCCATTTGTTTTGCAAACTCCGCAATCACATGAGCGCTACAGCAACACCGCTTAACCAAACAAAGGTCTCTTCCTGGCGCACACTTGCGTTTAAAGGGTAACTACACCCCAAAATCGATATGTCTTCAATTTTTCCCAGACCTCAAAAGTGGTCTCCTGCTAGGGTTTTAAATGTTGTCGTGGACATAGAACATCCAATCGTGTTATATTTCGATTAAAAAGGTGTGCTTTTGAGAGCGAAAACCTGGAGAAGCAGGGATAAACGGTAAACCGGGAAATGTAAACGGAGGAGAGGGGGAATTTTTTTGGGGGGGGGGTCAGGCAAAACATTGAAGGGATTTTACAGGGCCCTAATGGACGACAGACATTGACAGTCTAAAAACAAATGCTGAATGTAGTGCCTACATTTCGAGGGAAACGCACTGTCCATGATTGGATTTGATCAGGGCAGGGCAGCACTAACAAACTGCATGTAGTCCAATAAAAAGACACAACATTATTAGGGCGATAAATAAAAGGTAGTTGCTCCACGCATGACACAAGAGTACCCTCTACTGGAGCAAAAAGCTTACAGCACCTGGTATTCCCAGGCGGTCTCCCATCCAAGTACTAACCAGGCCCGACCCTGCTTAGCTTCCGAGATCGGACGAGATCGGGCGTATTCAGGCTGGTATGGCCGTAAGCGAAGGGAACCCTCTTGGTACACTATATAAAGTCAATGTGCCGCTCATTCATCGGGAGACAGAGAAATGTCCACGTTGTGACACACTGACAAAGCTCAAACCTTGCTTACATTTCCTTTCCAGCCCATATATTTCACTCTTGTGGGGGGGGGAGAGGGCATATCCTATGTTCACACTTATGACAACTTCATGGACTAGGGCCCTATATAATACGGAATCGCGGAATCCAGACTTTAAACCGAAATTCAACAATATTCAAAAATGTTTTGAACTAAGGAGGAAATCAACTAAATCCTTTCAACTTGTTAGAAAATGCATTCATTTGCCCAAGAGAATCATTAGACATCAACAAAATGCATCAGTGATTCGTATTTCCACGCAACTTTCAGAAACAGCACAGGACTGCCCAGTTTCTGTGCGCATGCGTGCGGAGCGCGCGCAGGTCTACACTTTGTGTAGCCGTTAGCGTTGAGGCTAATGATTACCTTCTTCTGGTAGAGAAGGAAAGGCTTCCCACAAAAACCTTCTCAATCAAATGTTAACTGCAAAGTAGCCTATGCCAGCTTGGCAGAATTATATCATCATTATTTGCATCAATCCAGTGGCCATTTGTTTTGCAAACTCCGCAATCACATGAGCGCTACAGCAACACCGCTTAACCAAACAAAGGTCTCTTCCTGGCGCACACTTGCGTTTAAAGGGTAACTACACCCCAAAATCGATATGTCTTCAATTTTTCCCAGACCTCAAAAGTGGTCTCCTGCTAGGGTTTTAAATGTTGTCGTGGACATAGAACATCCAATCGTGTTATATTTCGATTAAAAAGGTGTGCTTTTGAGAGCGAAAACCTGGAGAAGCAGGGATAAACGGTAAACCGGGAAATGTAAACGGAGGAGAGGGGGAATTTTTTTGGGGGGGGGGTCAGGCAAAACATTGAAGGGATTTTACAGGGCCCTAATGGACGACAGACATTGACAGTCTAAAAACAAATGCTGAATGTAGTGCCTACATTTCGAGGGAAACGCACTGTCCATGATTGGATTTGATCAGGGCAGGGCAGCACTAACAAACTGCATGTAGTCCAATAAAAAGACACAACATTATTAGGGCGATAAATAAAAGGTAGTTGCTCCACGCATGACACAAGAGTACCCTCTACTGGAGCAAAAAGCTTACAGCACCTGGTATTCCCAGGCGGTCTCCCATCCAAGTACTAACCAGGCCCGACCCTGCTTAGCTTCCGAGATCGGACGAGATCGGGCGTATTCAGGCTGGTATGGCCGTAAGCGAAGGGAACCCTCTTGGTACACTATATAAAGTCAATGTGCCGCTCATTCATCGGGAGACAGAGAAATGTCCACGTTGTGACACACTGACAAAGCTCAAACCTTGCTTACATTTCCTTTCCAGCCCATATATTTCACTCTTGTGGGGGGGGGAGAGGGCATATCCTATGTTCACACTTATGACAACTTCATGGACTAGGGCCCTATATAATACGGAATCGCGGAATCCAGACTTTAAACCGAAATTCAACAATATTCAAAAATGTTTTGAACTAAGGAGGAAATCAACTAAATCCTTTCAACTTGTTAGAAAATGCATTCATTTGCCCAAGAGAATCATTAGACATCAACAAAATGCATCAGTGATTCGTATTTCCACGCAACTTTCAGAAACAGCACAGGACTGCCCAGTTTCTGTGCGCATGCGTGCGGAGCGCGCGCAGGTCTACACTTTGTGTAGCCGTTAGCGTTGAGGCTAATGATTACCTTCTTCTGGTAGAGAAGGAAAGGCTTCCCACAAAAACCTTCTCAATCAAATGTTAACTGCAAAGTAGCCTATGCCAGCTTGGCAGAATTATATCATCATTATTTGCATCAATCCAGTGGCCATTTGTTTTGCAAACTCCGCAATCACATGAGCGCTACAGCAACACCGCTTAACCAAACAAAGGTCTCTTCCTGGCGCACACTTGCGTTTAAAGGGTAACTACACCCCAAAATCGATATGTCTTCAATTTTTCCCAGACCTCAAAAGTGGTCTCCTGCTAGGGTTTTAAATGTTGTCGTGGACATAGAACATCCAATCGTGTTATATTTCGATTAAAAAGGTGTGCTTTTGAGAGCGAAAACCTGGAGAAGCAGGGATAAACGGTAAACCGGGAAATGTAAACGGAGGAGAGGGGGAATTTTTTTTGGGGGGGGGGTCAGGCAAAACATTGAAGGGATTTTACAGGGCCCTAATGGACGACAGACATTGACAGTCTAAAAACAAATGCTGAATGTAGTGCCTACATTTCGAGGGAAACGCACTGTCCATGATTGGATTTGATCAGGGCAGGGCAGCACTAACAAACTGCATGTAGTCCAATAAAAAGACACAACATTATTAGGGCGATAAATAAAAGGCAGTTGCTCCACGCATGACACAAGAGTACCCTCTACTGGAGCAAAAAGCTTACAGCACCTGGTATTCCCAGGCGGTCTCCCATCCAAGTACTAACCAGGCCCGACCCTGCTTAGCTTCCGAGATCGGACGAGATCGGGCGTATTCAGGCTGGTATGGCCGTAAGCGAAGGGAACCCTCTTGGTACACTATATAAAGTCAATGTGCCGCTCATTCATCGGGAGACAGAGAAATGTCCACGTTGTGACACACTGACAAAGCTCAAACCTTGCTTACATTTCCTTTCCAGCCCATATATTTCACTCTTGTGGGGGGGGGAGAGGGCATATCCTATGTTCACACTTATGACAACTTCATGGACTAGGGCCCTATATAATACGGAATCACGGAATCCAGACTTTAAACCGAAATTCAACAATATTCAAAAATGTTTTGAACTAAGGAGGAAATCAACTAAATCCTTTCAACTTGTTAGAAAATGCATTCATTTGCCCAAGAGAATCATTAGACATCAACAAAATGCATCAGTGATTCGTATTTCCACGCAACTTTCAGAAACAGCACAGGACTGCCCAGTTTCTGTGCGCATGCGTGCGGAGCGCGCGCAGGTCTACACTTTGTGTAGCCGTTAGCGTTGAGGCTAATGATTACCTTCTTCTGGTAGAGAAGGAAAGGCTTCCCACAAAAACCTTCTCAATCAAATGTTAACTGCAAAGTAGCCTATGCCAGCTTGGCAGAATTATATCATCATTATTTGCATCAATCCAGTGGCCATTTGTTTTGCAAACTCCGCAATCACATGAGCGCTACAGCAACACCGCTTAACCAAACAAAGGTCTCTTCCTGGCGCACACTTGCGTTTAAAGGGTAACTACACCCCAAAATCGATATGTATTCAATTTTTCCCAGACCTCAAAAGTGGTCTCCTGCTAGGGTTTTAAATGTTGTCGTGGACATAGAACATCCAATCGTGTTATATTTCGATTAAAAAGGTGTGCTTTTGAGAGCGAAAACCTGGAGAAGCAGGGATAAACGGTAAACCGGGAAATGTAAACGGAGGAGAGGGGGAATTTTTTTTGGGGGGGGGGTCAGGCAAAACATTGAAGGGATTTTACAGGGCCCTAATGGACGACAGACATTGACAGTCTAAAAACAAATGCTGAATGTAGTGCCTACATTTCGAGGGAAACGCACTGTCCATGATTGGATTTGATCAGGGCAGGGCAGCACTAACAAACTGCATGTAGTCCAATAAAAAGACACAACATTATTAGGGCGATAAATAAAAGGCAGTTGCTCCACGCATGACACAAGAGTACCCTCTACTGGAGCAAAAAGCTTACAGCACCTGGTATTCCCAGGCGGTCTCCCATCCAAGTACTAACCAGGCCCGACCCTGCTTAGCTTCCGAGATCGGACGAGATCGGGCGTATTCAGGCTGGTATGGCCGTAAGCGAAGGGAACCCTCTTGGTACACTATATAAAGTCAATGTGCCGCTCATTCATCGGGAGACAGAGAAATGTCCACGTTGTGACACACTGACAAAGCTCAAACCTTGCTTACATTTCCTTTCCAGCCCATATATTTCACTCTTGTGGGGGGGGGAGAGGGCATATCCTATGTTCACACTTATGACAACTTCATGGACTAGGGCCCTATATAATACGGAATCGCGGAATCCAGACTTTAAACCGAAATTCAACAATATTCAAAAATGTTTTGAACTAAGGAGGAAATCAACTAAATCCTTTCAACTTGTTAGAAAATGCATTCATTTGCCCAAGAGAATCATTAGACATCAACAAAATGCATCAGTGATTCGTATTTCCACGCAACTTTCAGAAACAGCACAGGACTGCCCAGTTTCTGTGCGCATGCGTGCGGAGCGCGCGCAGGTCTACACTTTGTGTAGCCGTTAGCGTTGAGGCTAATGATTACCTTCTTCTGGTAGAGAAGGAAAGGCTTCCCACAAAAACCTTCTCAATCAAATGTTAACTGCAAAGTAGCCTATGCCAGCTTGGCAGAATTATATCATCATTATTTGCATCAATCCAGTGGCCATTTGTTTTGCAAACTCCGCAATCACATGAGCGCTACAGCAACACCGCTTAACCAAACAAAGGTCTCTTCCTGGCGCACACTTGCGTTTAAAGGGTAACTACACCCCAAAATCGATATGTCTTCAATTTTTCCCAGACCTCAAAAGTGGTCTCCTGCTAGGGTTTTAAATGTTGTCGTGGACATAGAACATCCAATCGTGTTATATTTCGATTAAAAAGGTGTGCTTTTGAGAGCGAAAACCTGGAGAAGCAGGGATAAACGGTAAACCGGGAAATGTAAACGGAGGAGAGGGGGAATTTTTGGGGGGGGGGGGTCAGGCAAAACATTGATGGGATTTTACAGGGCCCTAATGGACGACAGACATTGACAGTCTAAAAACAAATGCTGAATGTAGTGCCTACATTTCGAGGGAAACGCACTGTCCATGATTGGATTTGATCAGGGCAGGGCAGCACTAACAAACTGCATGTAGTCCAATAAAAAGACACAACATTATTAGGGCGATAAATAAAAGGCAGTTGCTCCACGCATGACACAAGAGTACCCTCTACTGGAGCAAAAAGCTTACAGCACCTGGTATTCCCAGGCGGTCTCCCATCCAAGTACTAACCAGGCCCGACCCTGCTTAGCTTCCGAGATCGGACGAGATCGGGCGTATTCAGGCTGGTATGGCCGTAAGCGAAGGGAACCCTCTTGGTACACTATATAAAGTCAATGTGCCGCTCATTCATCGGGAGACAGAGAAATGTCCACGTTGTGACACACTGACAAAGCTCAAACCTTGCTTACATTTCCTTTCCAGCCCATATATTTCACTCTTGTGGGGGGGGGAGAGGGCATATCCTATGTTCACACTTATGACAACTTCATGGACTAGGGCCCTATATAATACGGAATCGCGGAATCCAGACTTTAAACCGAAATTCAACAATATTCAAAAATGTTTTGAACTAAGGAGGAAATCAACTAAATCCTTTCAACTTGTTAGAAAATGCATTCATTTGCCCAAGAGAATCATTAGACATCAACAAAATGCATCAGTGATTCGTATTTCCACGCAACTTTCAGAAACAGCACAGGACTGCCCAGTTTCTGTGCGCATGCGTGCGGAGCGCGCGCAGGTCTACACTTTGTGTAGCCGTTAGCGTTGAGGCTAATGATTACCTTCTTCTGGTAGAGAAGGAAAGGCTTCCCACAAAAACCTTCTCAATCAAATGTTAACTGCAAAGTAGCCTATGCCAGCTTGGCAGAATTATATCATCATTATTTGCATCAATCCAGTGGCCATTTGTTTTGCAAACTCCGCAATCACATGAGCGCTACAGCAACACCGCTTAACCAAACAAAGGTCTCTTCCTGGCGCACACTTGCGTTTAAAGGGTAACTACACCCCAAAATCGATATGTCTTCAATTTTTCCCAGACCTCAAAAGTGGTCTCCTGCTAGGGTTTTAAATGTTGTCGTGGACATAGAACATCCAATCGTGTTATATTTCGATTAAAAAGGTGTGCTTTTGAGAGCGAAAACCTGGAGAAGCAGGGATAAACGGTAAACCGGGAAATGTAAACGGAGGAGAGGGGGAATTTTTGGGGGGGGGGGGTCAGGCAAAACATTGAAGGGATTTTACAGGGCCCTAATGGACGACAGACATTGACAGTCTAAAAACAAATGCTGAATGTAGTGCCTACATTTCGAGGGAAACGCACTGTCCATGATTGGATTTGATCAGGGCAGGGCAGCACTAACAAACTGCATGTAGTCCAATAAAAAGACACAACATTATTAGGGCGATAAATAAAAGGCAGTTGCTCCACGCATGACACTACCTCTACTGGAGCAAAAAGCTTACAGCACCTGGTATTCCCAGGCGGTCTCCCATCCAAGTACTAACCAGGCCCAACCCTGCTTAGCTTCCGAGATCGGACGAGATCGGGCGTATTCAGGCTGGTATGGCCGTAAGCGAAGGGAACCCTCTTGGTACACTATATAAAGTCAATGTGCCGCTCATTCATCGGGAGACAGAGAAATGTCCACGTTGTGACACACTGACAAAGCTCAAACCTTGCTTACATTTCCTTTCCAGCCCATATATTTCACTCTTGTGGGGGGGGGGAGAGGGCATATCCTATGTTCACACTTATGACAACTTCATGGACTAGGGCCCTATATAATACGGAATCGCGGAATCCAGACTTTAAACCGAAATTCAACAATATTCAAAAATGTTTTGAACTAAGGAGGAAATCAACTAAATCCTTTCAACTTGTTAGAAAATGCATTCATTTGCCCAAGAGAATCATTAGACATCAACAAAATGCATCAGTGATTCGTATTTCCACGCAACTTTCAGAAACAGCACAGGACTGCCCAGTTTCTGTGCGCATGCGTGCGGAGCGCGCGCAGGTCTACACTTTGTGTAGCCGTTAGCGTTGAGGCTAATGATTACCTTCTTCTGGTAGAGAAGGAAAGGCTTCCCACAAAAACCTTCTCAATCAAATGTTAACTGCAAAGTAGCCTATGCCAGCTTGGCAGAATTATATCATCATTATTTGCATCAATCCAGTGGCCATTTGTTTTGCAAACTCCGCAATCACATGAGCGCTACAGCAACACCGCTTAACCAAACAAAGGTCTCTTCCTGGCGCACACTTGCGTTTAAAGGGTAACTACACCCCAAAATCGATATGTCTTCAATTTTTCCCAGACCTCAAAAGTGGTCTCCTGCTAGGGTTTTAAATGTTGTCGTGGACATAGAACATCCAATCGTGTTATATTTCGATTAAAAAGGTGTGCTTTTGAGAGCGAAAACCTGGAGAAGCAGGGATAAACGGTAAACCGGGAAATGTAAACGGAGGAGAGGGGGAATTTTTTTGGGGGGGGGGTCAGGCAAAACATTGAAGGGATTTTACAGGGCCCTAATGGACGACAGACATTGACAGTCTAAAAACAAATGCTGAATGTAGTGCCTACATTTCGAGGGAAACGCACTGTCCATGATTGGATTTGATCAGGGCAGGGCAGCACTAACAAACTGCATGTAGTCCAATAAAAAGACACAACATTATTAGGGCGATAAATAAAAGGCAGTTGCTCCACGCATGACACAAGAGTACCCTCTACTGGAGCAAAAAGCTTACAGCACCTGGTATTCCCAGGCGGTCTCCCATCCAAGTACTAACCAGGCCCGACCCTGCTTAGCTTCCGAGATCGGACGAGATCGGGCGTATTCAGGCTGGTATGGCCGTAAGCGAAGGGAACCCTCTTGGTACACTATATAAAGTCAATGTGCCGCTCATTCATCGGGAGACAGAGAAATGTCCACGTTGTGACACACTGACAAAGCTCAAACCTTGCTTACATTTCCTTTCCAGCCCATATATTTCACTCTTGTGGGGGGGGGAGAGGGCATATCCTATGTTCACACTTATGACAACTTCATGGACTAGGGCCCTATATAATACGGAATCACGGAATCCAGACTTTAAACCGAAATTCAACAATATTCAAAAATGTTTTGAACTAAGGAGGAAATCAACTAAATCCTTTCAACTTGTTAGAAAATGCATTCATTTGCCCAAGAGAATCATTAGACATCAACAAAATGCATCAGTGATTCGTATTTCCACGCAACTTTCAGAAACAGCACAGGACTGCCCAGTTTCTGTGCGCATGCGTGCGGAGCGCGCGCAGGTCTACACTTTGTGTAGCCGTTAGCGTTGAGGCTAATGATTACCTTCTTCTGGTAGAGAAGGAAAGGCTTCCCACAAAAACCTTCTCAATCAAATGTTAACTGCAAAGTAGCCTATGCCAGCTTGGCAGAATTATATCATCATTATTTGCATCAATCCAGTGGCCATTTGTTTTGCAAACTCCGCAATCACATGAGCGCTACAGCAACACCGCTTAACCAAACAAAGGTCTCTTCCTGGCGCACACTTGAGTTTAAAGGGTAACTACACCCCAAAATCGATATGTCTTCAATTTTTCCCAGACCTCAAAAGTGGTCTCCTGCTAGGGTTTTAAATGTTGTCGTGGACATAGAACATCCAATCGTGTTATATTTCGATTAAAAAGGTGTGCTTTTGAGAGCGAAAACCTGGAGAAGCAGGGATAAACGGTAAACCGGGAAATGTAAACGGAGGAGAGGGGGAATTTTTGGGGGGGGGGGGTCAGGCAAAACATTGAAGGGATTTTACAGGGCCCTAATGGACGACAGACATTGACAGTCTAAAAACAAATGCTGAATGTAGTGCCTACATTTCGAGGGAAACGCACTGTCCATGATTGGATTTGATCAGGGCAGGGCAGCACTAACAAACTGCATGTAGTCCAATAAAAAGACACAACATTATTAGGGCGATAAATAAAAGGCAGTTGCTCCACGCATGACACTACCTCTACTGGAGCAAAAAGCTTACAGCACCTGGTATTCCCAGGCGGTCTCCCATCCAAGTACTAACCAGGCCCGACCCTGCTTAGCTTCCGAGATCGGACGAGATCGGGCGTATTCAGGCTGGTATGACCGTAAGCGAAGGGAACCCTCTTGGTACACTATATAAAGTCAATGTGCCGCTCATTCATCGGGAGACAGAGAAATGTCCACGTTGTGACACACTGACAAAGCTCAAACCTTGCTTACATTTCCTTTCCAGCCCATATATTTCACTCTTGTGGGGGGGGGAGAGGGCATATCCTATGTTCACACTTATGACAACTTCATGGACTAGGGCCCTATATAATACGGAATCGCGGAATCCAGACTTTAAACCGAAATTCAACAATATTCAAAAATGTTTTGAACTAAGGAGGAAATCAACTAAATCCTTTCAACTTGTTAGAAAATGCATTCATTTGCCCAAGAGAATCATTAGACATCAACAAAATGCATCAGTGATTCGTATTTCCACGCAACTTTCAGAAACAGCACAGGACTGCCCAGTTTCTGTGCGCATGCGTGCGGAGCGCGCGCAGGTCTACACTTTGTGTAGCCGTTAGCGTTGAGGCTAATGATTACCTTCTTCTGGTAGAGAAGGAAAGGCTTCCCACAAAAACCTTCTCAATGAAATGTTAACTGCAAAGTAGCCTATGCCAGCTTGGCAGAATTATATCATCATTATTTGCATCAATCCAGTGGCCATTTGTTTTGCAAACTCCGCAATCACATGAGCGCTACAGCAACACCGCTTAACCAAACAAAGGTCTCTTCCTGGCGCACACTTGCGTTTAAAGGGTAACTACACCCCAAAATCGATATGTCTTCAATTTTTCCCAGACCTCAAAAGTGGTCTCCTGCTAGGGTTTTAAATGTTGTCGTGGACATAGAACATCCAATCGTGTTATATTTCGATTAAAAAGGTGTGCTTTTGAGAGCGAAAACCTGGAGAAGCAGGGATAAACGGTAAACCGGGAAATGTAAACGGAGGAGAGGGGGAATTTTTGGGGGGGGGGGTCAGGCAAAACATTGAAGGGATTTTACAGGGCCCTAATGGACGACAGACATTGACAGTCTAAAAACAAATGCTGAATGTAGTGCCTACATTTCGAGGGAAACGCACTGTCCATGATTGGATTTGATCAGGGCAGGGCAGCACTAACAAACTGCATGTAGTCCAATAAAAAGACACAACATTATTAGGGCGATAAATAAAAGGCAGTTGCTCCACGCATGACACTACCTCTACTGGAGCAAAAAGCTTACAGCACCTGGTATTCCCAGGCGGTCTCCCATCCAAGTACTAACCAGGCCCGACCCTGCTTAGCTTCCGAGATCGGACGAGATCGGGCGTATTCAGGCTGGTATGGCCGTAAGCGAAGGGAACCCTCTTGGTACACTATATAAAGTCAATGTGCCGCTCATTCATCGGGAGACAGAGAAATGTCCACGTTGTGACACACTGACAAAGCTCAAACCTTGCTTACATTTCCTTTCCAGCCCATATATTTCACTCTTGTGGGGGGGGGGAGAGGGCATATCCTATGTTCACACTTATGACAACTTCATGGACTAGGGCCCTATATAATACGGAATCGCGGAATCCAGACTTTAAACCGAAATTCAACAATATTCAAAAATGTTTTGAACTAAGGAGGAAATCAACTAAATCCTTTCAACTTGTTAGAAAATGCATTCATTTGCCCAAGAGAATCATTAGACATCAACAAAATGCATCAGTGATTCGTATTTCCACGCAACTTTCAGAAACAGCACAGGACTGCCCAGTTTCTGTGCGCATGCGTGCGGAGCGCGCGCAGGTCTACACTTTGTGTAGCCGTTAGCGTTGAGGCTAATGATTACCTTCTTCTGGTAGAGAAGGAAAGGCTTCCCACAAAAACCTTCTCAATCAAATGTTAACTGCAAAGTAGCCTATGCCAGCTTGGCAGAATTATATCATCATTATTTGCATCAATCCAGTGGCCATTTGTTTTGCAAACTCCGCAATCACATGAGCGCTACAGCAACACCGCTTAACCAAACAAAGGTCTCTTCCTGGCGCACACTTGCGTTTAAAGGGTAACTACACCCCAAAATCGATATGTCTTCAATTTTTCCCAGACCTCAAAAGTGGTCTCCTGCTAGGGTTTTAAATGTTGTCGTGGACATAGAACATCCAATCGTGTTATATTTCGATTAAAAAGGTGTGCTTTTGAGAGCGAAAACCTGGAGAAGCAGGGATAAACGGTAAACCGGGAAATGTAAACGGAGGAGAGGGGGAGTTTTTTGGGGGGGGGGGTCAGGCAAAACATTGAAGGGATTTTACAGGGCCCTAATGGACGACAGACATTGACAGTCTAAAAACAAATGCTGAATGTAGTGCCTACATTTCGAGGGAAACGCACTGTCCATGATTGGATTTGATCAGGGCAGGGCAGCACTAACAAACTGCATGTAGTCCAATAAAAAGACACAACATTATTAGGGCGATAAATAAAAGGCAGTTGCTCCACGCATGACACTACCTCTACTGGAGCAAAAAGCTTACAGCACCTGGTATTCCCAGGCGGTCTCCCATCCAAGTACTAACCAGGCCCGACCCTGCTTAGCTTCCGAGATCGGACGAGATCGGGCGTATTCAGGCTGGTATGGCCGTAAGCGAAGGGAACCCTCTTGGTACACTATATAAAGTCAATGTGCCGCTCATTCATCGGGAGACAGAGAAATGTCCACGTTGTGACACACTGACAAAGCTCAAACCTTGCTTACATTTCCTTTCCAGCCCATATATTTCACTCTTGTGGGGGGGGGAGAGGGCATATCCTATGTTCACACTTATGACAACTTCATGGACTAGGGCCCTATATAATACGGAATCGCGGAATCCAGACTTTAAACCGAAATTCAACAATATTCAAAAATGTTTTGAACTAAGGAGGAAATCAACTAAATCCTTTCAACTTGTTAGAAAATGCATTCATTTGCCCAAGAGAATCATTAGACATCAACAAAATGCATCAGTGATTCGTATTTCCACGCAACTTTCAGAAACAGCACAGGACTGCCCAGTTTCTGTGCGCATGCGTGCGGAGCGCGCGCAGGTCTACACTTTGTGTAGCCGTTAGCGTTGAGGCTAATGATTACCTTCTTCTGGTAGAGAAGGAAAGGCTTCCCACAAAAACCTTCTCAATCAAATGTTAACTGCAAAGTAGCCTATGCCAGCTTGGCAGAATTATATCATCATTATTTGCATCAATCCAGTGGCCATTTGTTTTGCAAACTCCGCAATCACATGAGGCTACAGCAACACCGCTTAACCAAACAAAGGTCTCTTCCTGGCGCACACTTGCGTTTAAAGGGTAACTACACCCCAAAATCGATATGTCTTCAATTTTTCCCAGACCTCAAAAGTGGTCTCCTGCTAGGGTTTTAAATGTTGTCGTGGACATAGAACATCCAATCGTGTTATATTTCGATTAAAAAGGTGTGCTTTTGAGAGCGAAAACCTGGAGAAGCAGGGATAAACGGTAAACCGGGAAATGTAAACGGAGGAGAGGGGGAATTTTTTTTGGGGGGGGGGGTCAGGCAAAACATTGAAGGGATTTTACAGGGCCCTAATGGACGACAGACATTGACAGTCTAAAAACAAATGCTGAATGTAGTGCCTACATTTCGAGGGAAACGCACTGTCCATGATTGGATTTGATCAGGGCAGGGCAGCACTAACAAACTGCATGTAGTCCAATAAAAAGACACAACATTATTAGGGCGATAAATAAAAGGCAGTTGCTCCACGCATGACACAAGAGTACCCTCTACTGGAGCAAAAAGCTTACAGCACCTGGTATTCCCAGGCGGTCTCCCATCCAAGTACTAACCAGGCCCGACCCTGCTTAGCTTCCGAGATCGGACGAGATCGGGCGTATTCAGGCTGGTATGGCCGTAAGCGAAGGGAACCCTCTTGGTACACTATATAAAGTCAATGTGCCGCTCATTCATCGGGAGACAGAGAAATGTCCACGTTGTGACACACTGACAAAGCTCAAACCTTGCTTACATTTCCTTTCCAGCCCATATATTTCACTCTTGTGGGGGGGGGAGAGGGCATATCCTATGTTCACACTTATGACAACTTCATGGACTAGGGCCCTATATAATACGGAATCGCGGAATCCAGACTTTAAACCGAAATTCAACAATATTCAAAAATGTTTTGAACTAAGGAGGAAATCAACTAAATCCTTTCAACTTGTTAGAAAATGCATTAATTTGCCCAAGAGAATCATTAGACATCAACAAAATGCATCAGTGATTCGTATTTCCACGCAACTTTCAGAAACAGCACAGGACTGCCCAGTTTCTGTGCGCATGCGTGCGGAGCGCGCGCAGGTCTACACTTTGTGTAGCCGTTAGCGTTGAGGCTAATGATTACCTTCTTCTGGTAGAGAAGGAAAGGCTTCCCACAAAAACCTTCTCAATGAAATGTTAACTGCAAAGTAGCCTATGCCAGCTTGGCAGAATTATATCATCATTATTTGCATCAATCCAGTGGCCATTTGTTTTGCAAACTCCGCAATCACATGAGCGCTACAGCAACACCGCTTAACCAAACAAAGGTCTCTTCCTGGCGCACACTTGCGTTTAAAGGGTAACTACACCCCAAAATCGATATGTCTTCAATTTTTCCCAGACCTCAAAAGTGGTCTCCTGCTAGGGTTTTAAATGTTGTCGTGGACATAGAACATCCAATCGTGTTATATTTCGATTAAAAAGGTGTGCTTTTGAGAGCGAAAACCTGGAGAAGCAGGGATAAACGGTAAACCGGGAAATGTAAACGGAGGAGAGGGGGAATTTTTTTGGGGGGGGGGTCAGGCAAAACATTGAAGGGATTTTACAGGGCCCTAATGGACGACAGACATTGACAGTCTAAAAACAAATGCTGAATGTAGTGCCTACATTTCGAGGGAAACGCACTGTCCATGATTGGATTTGATCAGGGCAGGGCAGCACTAACAAACTGCATGTAGTCCAATAAAAAGACACAACATTATTAGGGCGATAAATAAAAGGCAGTTGCTCCACGCATGACACAAGAGTACCCTCTACTGGAGCAAAAAGCTTACAGCACCTGGTATTCCCAGGCGGTCTCCCATCCAAGTACTAACCAGGCCCGACCCTGCTTAGCTTCCGAGATCGGACGAGATCGGGCGTATTCAGGCTGGTATGGCCGTAAGCGAAGGGAACCCTCTTGGTACACTATATAAAGTCAATGTGCCGCTCATTCATCGGGAGACAGAGAAATGTCCACGTTGTGACACACTGACAAAGCTCAAACCTTGCTTACATTTCCTTTCCAGCCCATATATTTCACTCTTGTGGGGGGGGGAGAGGGCATATCCTATGTTCACACTTATGACAACTTCATGGACTAGGGCCCTATATAATACGGAATCGCGGAATCCAGACTTTAAACCGAAATTCAACAATATTCAAAAATGTTTTGAACTAAGGAGGAAATCAACTAAATCCTTTCAACTTGTTAGAAAATGCATTAATTTGCCCAAGAGAATCATTAGACATCAACAAAATGCATCAGTGATTCGTATTTCCACGCAACTTTCAGAAACAGCACAGGACTGCCCAGTTTCTGTGCGCATGCGTGCGGAGCGCGCGCAGGTCTACACTTTGTGTAGCCGTTAGCGTTGAGGCTAATGATTACCTTCTTCTGGTAGAGAAGGAAAGGCTTCCCACAAAAACCTTCTCAATGAAATGTTAACTGCAAAGTAGCCTATGCCAGCTTGGCAGAATTATATCATCATTATTTGCATCAATCCAGTGGCCATTTGTTTTGCAAACTCCGCAATCACATGAGCGCTACAGCAACACCGCTTAACCAAACAAAGGTCTCTTCCTGGCGCACACTTGCGTTTAAAGGGTAACTACACCCCAAAATCGATATGTCTTCAATTTTTCCCAGACCTCAAAAGTGGTCTCCTGCTAGGGTTTTAAATGTTGTCGTGGACATAGAACATCCAATCGTGTTATATTTCGATTAAAAAGGTGTGCTTTTGAGAGCGAAAACCTGGAGAAGCAGGGATAAACGGTAAACCGGGAAATGTAAACGGAGGAGAGGGGGAATTTTTTTGGGGGGGGGGTCAGGCAAAACATTGAAGGGATTTTACAGGGCCCTAATGGACGACAGACATTGACAGTCTAAAAACAAATGCTGAATGTAGTGCCTACATTTCGAGGGAAACGCACTGTCCATGATTGGATTTGATCAGGGCAGGGCAGCACTAACAAACTGCATGTAGTCCAATAAAAAGACACAACATTATTAGGGCGATAAATAAAAGGCAGTTGCTCCACGCATGACACAAGAGTACCCTCTACTGGAGCAAAAAGCTTACAGCACCTGGTATTCCCAGGCGGTCTCCCATCCAAGTACTAACCAGGCCCGACCCTGCTTAGCTTCCGAGATCGGACGAGATCGGGCGTATTCAGGCTGGTATGGCCGTAAGCGAAGGGAACCCTCTTGGTACACTATATAAAGTCAATGTGCCGCTCATTCATCGGGAGACAGAGAAATGTCCACGTTGTGACACACTGACAAAGCTCAAACCTTGCTTACATTTCCTTTCCAGCCCATATATTTCACTCTTGTGGGGGGGGGAGAGGGCATATCCTATGTTCACACTTATGACAACTTCATGGACTAGGGCCCTATATAATACGGAATCGCGGAATCCAGACTTTAAACCGAAATTCAACAATATTCAAAAATGTTTTGAACTAAGGAGGAAAT
Organism: Oncorhynchus mykiss; assembly: GCF_013265735.2. Classification (NCBI taxonomy): domain Eukaryota; kingdom Metazoa; phylum Chordata; class Actinopteri; order Salmoniformes; family Salmonidae; genus Oncorhynchus; species Oncorhynchus mykiss. Next base: position 53,502,899 of record NC_048577.1, read on the forward strand.
CAACTAAATCCTTTCAACTTGTTAGAAAATGCATTCATTTGCCCAAGAGAATCATTAGACATCAACAAAATGCATCAGTGATTCGTATTTCCACGCAACTTTCAGAAACAGCACAGGACTGCCCAGTTTCTGTGCGCATGCGTGCGGAGCGCGCGCAGGTCTACACTTTGTGTAGCCGTTAGCGTTGAGGCTAATGATTACCTTCTTCTGGTAGAGAAGGAAAGGCTTCCCACAAAAACCTTCTCAATGAAATGTTAACTGCAAAGTAGCCTATGCCAGCTTGGCAGAATTATATCATCATTATTTGCATCAATCCAGTGGCCATTTGTTTTGCAAACTCCGCAATCACATGAGCGCTACAGCAACACCGCTTAACCAAACAAAGGTCTCTTCCTGGCGCACACTTGCGTTTAAAGGGTAACTACACCCCAAAATCGATATGTCTTCAATTTTTCCCAGACCTCAAAAGTGGTCTCCTGCTAGGGTTTTAAATGTTGTCGTGGACATAGAACATCCAATCGTGTTATATTTCGATTAAAAAGGTGTGCTTTTGAGAGCGAAAACCTGGAGAAGCAGGGATAAACGGTAAACCGGGAAATGTAAACGGAGGAGAGGGGGAATTTTTTTGGGGGGGGGGTCAGGCAAAACATTGAAGGGATTTTACAGGGCCCTAATGGACGACAGACATTGACAGTCTAAAAACAAATGCTGAATGTAGTGCCTACATTTCGAGGGAAACGCACTGTCCATGATTGGATTTGATCAGGGCAGGGCAGCACTAACAAACTGCATGTAGTCCAATAAAAAGACACAACATTATTAGGGCGATAAATAAAAGGCAGTTGCTCCACGCATGACACAAGAGTACCCTCTACTGGAGCAAAAAGCTTACAGCACCTGGTATTCCCAGGCGGTCTCCCATCCAAGTACTAACCAGGCCCGACCCTGCTTAGCTTCCGAGATCGGACGAGATCGGGCGTATTCAGGCTGGTATGGCCGTAAGCGAAGGGAACCCTCTTGGTACACTATATAAAGTCAATGTGCCGCTCATTCATCGGGAGACAGAGAAATGTCCACGTTGTGACACACTGACAAAGCTCAAACCTTGCTTACATTTCCTTTCCAGCCCATATATTTCACTCTTGTGGGGGGGGGAGAGGGCATATCCTATGTTCACACTTATGACAACTTCATGGACTAGGGCCCTATATAATACGGAATCGCGGAATCCAGACTTTAAACCGAAATTCAACAATATTCAAAAATGTTTTGAACTAAGGAGGAAATCAACTAAATCCTTTCAACTTGTTAGAAAATGCATTCATTTGCCCAAGAGAATCATTAGACATCAACAAAATGCATCAGTGATTCGTATTTCCACGCAACTTTCAGAAACAGCACAGGACTGCCCAGTTTCTGTGCGCATGCGTGCGGAGCGCGCGCAGGTCTACACTTTGTGTAGCCGTTAGCGTTGAGGCTAATGATTACCTTCTTCTGGTAGAGAAGGAAAGGCTTCCCACAAAAACCTTCTCAATGAAATGTTAACTGCAAAGTAGCCTATGCCAGCTTGGCAGAATTATATCATCATTATTTGCATCAATCCAGTGGCCATTTGTTTTGCAAACTCCGCAATCACATGAGCGCTACAGCAACACCGCTTAACCAAACAAAGGTCTCTTCCTGGCGCACACTTGCGTTTAAAGGGTAACTACACCCCAAAATCGATATGTCTTCAATTTTTCCCAGACCTCAAAAGTGGTCTCCTGCTAGGGTTTTAAATGTTGTCGTGGACATAGAACATCCAATCGTGTTATATTTCGATTAAAAAGGTGTGCTTTTGAGAGCGAAAACCTGGAGAAGCAGGGATAAACGGTAAACCGGGAAATGTAAACGGAGGAGAGGGGGAATTTTTTTTGGGGGGGGGGTCAGGCAAAACATTGAAGGGATTTTACAGGGCCCTAATGGACGACAGACATTGACAGTCTAAAAACAAATGCTGAATGTAGTGCCTACATTTCGAGGGAAACGCACTGTCCATGATTGGATTTGATCAGGGCAGGGCAGCACTAACAAACTGCATGTAGTCCAATAAAAAGACACAACATTATTAGGGCGATAAATAAAAGGCAGTTGCTCCACGCATGACACAAGAGTACCCTCTACTGGAGCAAAAAGCTTACAGCACCTGGTATTCCCAGGCGGTCTCCCATCCAAGTACTAACCAGGCCCGACCCTGCTTAGCTTCCGAGATCGGACGAGATCGGGCGTATTCAGGCTGGTATGGCCGTAAGCAAAGGGAACCCTCTTGGTACACTATATAAAGTCAATGTGCCGCTCATTCATCGGGAGACAGAGAAATGTCCACGTTGTGACACACTGACAAAGCTCAAACCTTGCTTACATTTCCTTTCCAGCCCATATATTTCACTCTTGTGGGGGGGGGAGAGGGCATATCCTATGTTCACACTTATGACAACTTCATGGACTAGGGCCCTATATAATACGGAATCGCGGAATCCAGACTTTAAACCGAAATTCAACAATATTCAAAAATGTTTTGAACTAAGGAGGAAATCAACTAAATCCTTTCAACTTGTTAGAAAATGCATTCATTTGCCCAAGAGAATCATTAGACATCAACAAAATGCATCAGTGATTCGTATTTCCACGCAACTTTCAGAAACAGCACAGGACTGCCCAGTTTCTGTGCGCATGCGTGCGGAGCGCGCGCAGGTCTACACTTTGTGTAGCCGTTAGCGTTGAGGCTAATGATTACCTTCTTCTGGTAGAGAAGGAAAGGCTTCCCACAAAAACCTTCTCAATGAAATGTTAACTGCAAAGTAGCCTATGCCAGCTTGGCAGAATTATATCATCATTATTTGCATCAATCCAGTGGCCATTTGTTTTGCAAACTCCGCAATCACATGAGCGCTACAGCAACACCGCTTAACCAAACAAAGGTCTCTTCCTGGCGCACACTTGCGTTTAAAGGGTAACTACACCCCAAAATCGATATGTCTTCAATTTTTCCCAGACCTCAAAAGTGGTCTCCTGCTAGGGTTTTAAATGTTGTCGTGGACATAGAACATCCAATCGTGTTATATTTCGATTAAAAAGGTGTGCTTTTGAGAGCGAAAACCTGGAGAAGCAGGGATAAACGGTAAACCGGGAAATGTAAACGGAGGAGAGGGGGAATTTTTTTGGGGGGGGGGTCAGGCAAAACATTGAAGGGATTTTACAGGGCCCTAATGGACGACAGACATTGACAGTCTAAAAACAAATGCTGAATGTAGTGCCTACATTTCGAGGGAAACGCACTGTCCATGATTGGATTTGATCAGGGCAGGGCAGCACTAACAAACTGCATGTAGTCCAATAAAAAGACACAACATTATTAGGGCGATAAATAAAAGGCAGTTGCTCCACGCATGACACAAGAGTACCCTCTACTGGAGCAAAAAGCTTACAGCACCTGGTATTCCCAGGCGGTCTCCCATCCAAGTACTAACCAGGCCCGACCCTGCTTAGCTTCCGAGATCGGACGAGATCGGGCGTATTCAGGCTGGTATGGCCGTAAGCGAAGGGAACCCTCTTGGTACACTATATAAAGTCAATGTGCCGCTCATTCATCGGGAGACAGAGAAATGTCCACGTTGTGACACACTGACAAAGCTCAAACCTTGCTTACATTTCCTTTCCAGCCCATATATTTCACTCTTGTGGGGGGGGGAGAGGGCATATCCTATGTTCACACTTATGACAACTTCATGGACTAGGGCCCTATATAATACGGAATCGCGGAATCCAGACTTTAAACCGAAATTCAACAATATTCAAAAATGTTTTGAACTAAGGAGGAAATCAACTAAATCCTTTCAACTTGTTAGAAAATGCATTCATTTGCCCAAGAGAATCATTAGACATCAACAAAATGCATCAGTGATTCGTATTTCCACGCAACTTTCAGAAACAGCACAGGACTGCCCAGTTTCTGTGCGCATGCGTGCGGAGCGCGCGCAGGTCTACACTTTGTGTAGCCGTTAGCGTTGAGGCTAATGATTACCTTCTTCTGGTAGAGAAGGAAAGGCTTCCCACAAAAACCTTCTCAATCAAATGTTAACTGCAAAGTAGCCTATGCCAGCTTGGCAGAATTATATCATCATTATTTGCATCAATCCAGTGGCCATTTGTTTTGCAAACTCCGCAATCACATGAGCGCTACAGCAACACCGCTTAACCAAACAAAGGTCTCTTCCTGGCGCACACTTGCGTTTAAAGGGTAACTACACCCCAAAATCGATATGTCTTCAATTTTTCCCAGACCTCAAAAGTGGTCTCCTGCTAGGGTTTTAAATGTTGTCGTGGACATAGAACATCCAATCGTGTTATATTTCGATTAAAAAGGTGTGCTTTTGAGAGCGAAAACCTGGAGAAGCAGGGATAAACGGTAAACCGGGAAATGTAAACGGAGGAGAGGGGGAATTTTTTTTGGGGGGGGGGGTCAGGCAAAACATTGAAGGGATTTTACAGGGCCCTAATGGACGACAGACATTGACAGTCTAAAAACAAATGCTGAATGTAGTGCCTACATTTCGAGGGAAACGCACTGTCCATGATTGGATTTGATCAGGGCAGGGCAGCACTAACAAACTGCATGTAGTCCAATAAAAAGACACAACATTATTAGGGCGATAAATAAAAGGCAGTTGCTCCACGCATGACACAAGAGTACCCTCTACTGGAGCAAAAAGCTTACAGCACCTGGTATTCCCAGGCGGTCTCCCATCCAAGTACTAACCAGGCCCGACCCTGCTTAGCTTCCGAGATCGGACGAGATCGGGCGTATTCAGGCTGGTATGGCCGTAAGCGAAGGGAACCCTCTTGGTACACTATATAAAGTCAATGTGCCGCTCATTCATCGGGAGACAGAGAAATGTCCACGTTGTGACACACTGACAAAGCTCAAACCTTGCTTACATTTCCTTTCCAGCCCATATATTTCACTCTTGTGGGGGGGGGAGAGGGCATATCCTATGTTCACACTTATGACAACTTCATGGACTAGGGCCCTATATAATACGGAATCGCGGAATCCAGACTTTAAACCGAAATTCAACAATATTCAAAAATGTTTTGAACTAAGGAGGAAATCAACTAAATCCTTTCAACTTGTTAGAAAATGCATTCATTTGCCCAAGAGAATCATTAGACATCAACAAAATGCATCAGTGATTCGTATTTCCACGCAACTTTCAGAAACAGCACAGGACTGCCCAGTTTCTGTGCGCATGCGTGCGGAGCGCGCGCAGGTCTACACTTTGTGTAGCCGTTAGCGTTGAGGCTAATGATTACCTTCTTCTGGTAGAGAAGGAAAGGCTTCCCACAAAAACCTTCTCAATCAAATGTTAACTGCAAAGTAGCCTATGCCAGCTTGGCAGAATTATATCATCATTATTTGCATCAATCCAGTGGCCATTTGTTTTGCAAACTCCGCAATCACATGAGCGCTACAGCAACACCGCTTAACCAAACAAAGGTCTCTTCCTGGCGCACACTTGCGTTTAAAGGGTAACTACACCCCAAAATCGATATGTCTTCAATTTTTCCCAGACCTCAAAAGTGGTCTCCTGCTAGGGTTTTAAATGTTGTCGTGGACATAGAACATCCAATCGTGTTATATTTCGATTAAAAAGGTGTGCTTTTGAGAGCGAAAACCTGGAGAAGCAGGGATAAACGGTAAACCGGGAAATGTAAACGGAGGAGAGGGGGAATTTTTTTTGGGGGGGGGTCAGGCAAAACATTGAAGGGATTTTACAGGGCCCTAATGGACGACAGACATTGACAGTCTAAAAACAAATGCTGAATGTAGTGCCTACATTTCGAGGGAAACGCACTGTCCATGATTGGATTTGATCAGGGCAGGGCAGCACTAACAAACTGCATGTAGTCCAATAAAAAGACACAACATTATTAGGGCGATAAATAAAAGGCAGTTGCTCCACGCATGACACAAGAGTACCCTCTACTGGAGCAAAAAGCTTACAGCACCTGGTATTCCCAGGCGGTCTCCCATCCAAGTACTAACCAGGCCCGACCCTGCTTAGCTTCCGAGATCGGACGAGATCGGGCGTATTCAGGCTGGTATGGCCGTAAGCGAAGGGAACCCTCTTGGTACACTATATAAAGTCAATGTGCCGCTCATTCATCGGGAGACAGAGAAATGTCCACGTTGTGACACACTGACAAAGCTCAAACCTTGCTTACATTTCCTTTCCAGCCCATATATTTCACTCTTGTGGGGGGGGGAGAGGGCATATCCTATGTTCACACTTATGACAACTTCATGGACTAGGGCCCTATATAATACGGAATCGCGGAATCCAGACTTTAAACCGAAATTCAACAATATTCAAAAATGTTTTGAACTAAGGAGGAAATCAACTAAATCCTTTCAACTTGTTAGAAAATGCATTCATTTGCCCAAGAGAATCATTAGACATCAACAAAATGCATCAGTGATTCGTATTTCCACGCAACTTTCAGAAACAGCACAGGACTGCCCAGTTTCTGTGCGCATGCGTGCGGAGCGCGCGCAGGTCTACACTTTGTGTAGCCGTTAGCGTTGAGGCTAATGATTACCTTCTTCTGGTAGAGAAGGAAAGGCTTCCCACAAAAACCTTCTCAATCAAATGTTAACTGCAAAGTAGCCTATGCCAGCTTGGCAGAATTATATCATCATTATTTGCATCAATCCAGTGGCCATTTGTTTTGCAAACTCCGCAATCACATGAGCGCTACAGCAACACCGCTTAACCAAACAAAGGTCTCTTCCTGGCGCACACTTGCGTTTAAAGGGTAACTACACCCCAAAATCGATATGTCTTCAATTTTTCCCAGACCTCAAAAGTGGTCTCCTGCTAGGGTTTTAAATGTTGTCGTGGACATAGAACATCCAATCGTGTTATATTTCGATTAAAAAGGTGTGCTTTTGAGAGCGAAAACCTGGAGAAGCAGGGATAAACGGTAAACCGGGAAATGTAAACGGAGGAGAGGGGGAATTTTTTTGGGGGGGGGGTCAGGCAAAACATTGAAGGGATTTTACAGGGCCCTAATGGACGACAGACATTGACAGTCTAAAAACAAATGCTGAATGTAGTGCCTACATTTCGAGGGAAACGCACTGTCCATGATTGGATTTGATCAGGGCAGGGCAGCACTAACAAACTGCATGTAGTCCAATAAAAAGACACAACATTATTAGGGCGATAAATAAAAGGCAGTTGCTCCACGCATGACACAAGAGTACCCTCTACTGGAGCAAAAAGCTTACAGCACCTGGTATTCCCAGGCGGTCTCCCATCCAAGTACTAACCAGGCCCGACCCTGCTTAGCTTCCGAGATCGGACGAGATCGGGCGTATTCAGGCTGGTATGGCCGTAAGCGAAGGGAACCCTCTTGGTACACTATATAAAGTCAATGTGCCGCTCATTCATCGGGAGACAGAGAAATGTCCACGTTGTGACACACTGACAAAGCTCAAACCTTGCTTACATTTCCTTTCCAGCCCATATATTTCACTCTTGTGGGGGGGGGAGAGGGCATATCCTATGTTCACACTTATGACAACTTCATGGACTAGGGCCCTATATAATACGGAATCGCGGAATCCAGACTTTAAACCGAAATTCAACAATATTCAAAAATGTTTTGAACTAAGGAGGAAATCAACTAAATCCTTTCAACTTGTTAGAAAATGCATTCATTTGCCCAAGAGAATCATTAGACATCAACAAAATGCATCAGTGATTCGTATTTCCACGCAACTTTCAGAAACAGCACAGGACTGCCCAGTTTCTGTGCGCATGCGTGCGGAGCGCGCGCAGGTCTACACTTTGTGTAGCCGTTAGCGTTGAGGCTAATGATTACCTTCTTCTGGTAGAGAAGGAAAGGCTTCCCACAAAAACCTTCTCAATGAAATGTTAACTGCAAAGTAGCCTATGCCAGCTTGGCAGAATTATATCATCATTATTTGCATCAATCCAGTGGCCATTTGTTTTGCAAACTCCGCAATCACATGAGCGCTACAGCAACACCGCTTAACCAAACAAAGGTCTCTTCCTGGCGCACACTTGCGTTTAAAGGGTAACTACACCCCAAAATCGATATGTCTTCAATTTTTCCCAGACCTCAAAAGTGGTCTCCTGCTAGGGTTTTAAATGTTGTCGTGGACATAGAACATCCAATCGTGTTATATTTCGATTAAAAAGGTGTGCTTTTGAGAGCGAAAACCTGGAGAAGCAGGGATAAACGGTAAACCGGGAAATGTAAACGGAGGAGAGGGGGAATTTTTTTTTGGGGGGGGGTGTCAGGCAAAACATTGAAGGGATTTTACAGGGCCCTAATGGACGACAGACATTGACAGTCTAAAAACAAATGCTGAATGTAGTGCCTACATTTCGAGGGAAACGCACTGTCCATGATTGGATTTGATCAGGGCAGGGCAGCACTAACAAACTGCATGTAGTCCAATAAAAAGACACAACATTATTAGGGCGATAAATAAAAGGCAGTTGCTCCACGCATGACACAAGAGTACCCTCTACTGGAGCAAAAAGCTTACAGCACCTGGTATTCCCAGGCAGGTCTCCCATCCAAGTACTAACCAGGCCCGACCCTGCTTAGCTTCCGAGATCGGACGAGATCGGGCGTATTCAGGCTGGTATGGCCGTAAGCGAAGGGAACCCTCTTGGTACACTATATAAAGTCAATGTGCCGCTCATTCATCGGGAGACAGAGAAATGTCCACGTTGTGACACACTGACAAAGCTCAAACCTTGCTTACATTTCCTTTCCAGCCCATATATTTCACTCTTGTGGGGGGGGGAGAGGGCATATCCTATGTTCACACTTATGACAACTTCATGGACTAGGGCCCTATATAATACGGAATCGCGGAATCCAGACTTTAAACCGAAATTCAACAATATTCAAAAATGTTTTGAACTAAGGAGGAAATCAACTAAATCCTTTCAACTTGTTAGAAAATGCATTCATTTGCCCAAGAGAATCATTAGACATCAACAAAATGCATCAGTGATTCGTATTTCCACGCAACTTTCAGAAACAGCACAGGACTGCCCAGTTTCTGTGCGCATGCGTGCGGAGCGCGCGCAGGTCTACACTTTGTGTAGCCGTTAGCGTTGAGGCTAATGATTACCTTCTTCTGGTAGAGAAGGAAAGGCTTCCCACAAAAACCTTCTCAATCAAATGTTAACTGCAAAGTAGCCTATGCCAGCTTGGCAGAATTATATCATCATTATTTGCATCAATCCAGTGGCCATTTGTTTTGCAAACTCCGCAATCACATGAGCGCTACAGCAACACCGCTTAACCAAACAAAGGTCTCTTCCTGGCGCACACTTGCGTTTAAAGGGTAACTACACCCCAAAATCGATATGTCTTCAATTTTTCCCAGACCTCAAAAGTGGTCTCCTGCTAGGGTTTTAAATGTTGTCGTGGACATAGAACATCCAATCGTGTTATATTTCGATTAAAAAGGTGTGCTTTTGAGAGCGAAAACCTGGAGAAGCAGGGATAAACGGTAAACCGGGAAATGTAAACGGAGGAGAGGGGGAATTTTTTTGGGGGGGGGGTCAGGCAAAACATTGAAGGGATTTTACAGGGCCCTAATGGACGACAGACATTGACAGTCTAAAAACAAATGCTGAATGTAGTGCCTACATTTCGAGGGAAACGCACTGTCCATGATTGGATTTGATCAGGGCAGGGCAGCACTAACAAACTGCATGTAGTCCAATAAAAAGACACAACATTATTAGGGCGATAAATAAAAGGCAGTTGCTCCACGCATGACACAAGAGTACCCTCTACTGGAGCAAAAAGCTTACAGCACCTGGTATTCCCAGGCGGTCTCCCATCCAAGTACTAACCAGGCCCGACCCTGCTTAGCTTCCGAGATCGGACGAGATCGGGCGTATTCAGGCTGGTATGGCCGTAAGCGAAGGGAACCCTCTTGGTACACTATATAAAGTCAATGTGCCGCTCATTCATCGGGAGACAGAGAAATGTCCACGTTGTGACACACTGACAAAGCTCAAACCTTGCTTACATTTCCTTTCCAGCCCATATATTTCACTCTTGTGGGGGGGGGAGAGGGCATATCCTATGTTCACACTTATGACAACTTCATGGACTAGGGCCCTATATAATACGGAATCGCGGAATCCAGACTTTAAACCGAAATTCAACAATATTCAAAAATGTTTTGAACTAAGGAGGAAATCAACTAAATCCTTTCAACTTGTTAGAAAATGCATTCATTTGCCCAAGAGAATCATTAGACATCAACAAAATGCATCAGTGATTCGTATTTCCACGCAACTTTCAGAAACAGCACAGGACTGCCCAGTTTCTGTGCGCATGCGTGCGGAGCGCGCGCAGGTCTACACTTTGTGTAGCCGTTAGCGTTGAGGCTAATGATTACCTTCTTCTGGTAGAGAAGGAAAGGCTTCCCACAAAAACCTTCTCAATCAAATGTTAACTGCAAAGTAGCCTATGCCAGCTTGGCAGAATTATATCATCATTATTTGCATCAATCCAGTGGCCATTTGTTTTGCAAACTCCGCAATCACATGAGCGCTACAGCAACACCGCTTAACCAAACAAAGGTCTCTTCCTGGCGCACACTTGCGTTTAAAGGGTAACTACACCCCAAAATCGATATGTCTTCAATTTTTCCCAGACCTCAAAAGTGGTCTCCTGCTAGGGTTTTAAATGTTGTCGTGGACATAGAACATCCAATCGTGTTATATTTCGATTAAAAAGGTGTGCTTTTGAGAGCGAAAACCTGGAGAAGCAGGGATAAACGGTAAACCGGGAAATGTAAACGGAGGAGAGGGGGAATTTTTTTGGGGGGGGGGGGTCAGGCAAAACATTGAAGGGATTTTACAGGGCCCTAATGGACGACAGACATTGACAGTCTAAAAACAAATGCTGAATGTAGTGCCTACATTTCGAGGGAAACGCACTGTCCATGATTGGATTTGATCAGGGCAGGGCAGCACTAACAAACTGCATGTAGTCCAATAAAAAGACACAACATTATTAGGGCGATAAATAAAAGGCAGTTGCTCCACGCATGACACAAGAGTACCCTCTACTGGAGCAAAAAGCTTACAGCACCTGGTATTCCCAGGCGGTCTCCCATCCAAGTACTAACCAGGCCCGACCCTGCTTAGCTTCCGAGATCGGACGAGATCGGGCGTATTCAGGCTGGTATGGCCGCAAGCGAAGGGAACCCTCTTGGTACACTATATAAAGTCAATGTGCCGCTCATTCATCGGGAGACAGAGAAATGTCCACGTTGTGACACACTGACAAAGCTCAAACCTTGCTTACATTTCCTTTCCAGCCCATATATTTCACTCTTGTGGGGGGGGGGAGAGGGCATATCCTATGTTCACACTTATGACAACTTCATGGACTAGGGCCCTATATAATACGGAATCGCGGAATCCAGACTTTAAACCGAAATTCAACAATATTCAAAAATGTTTTGAACTAAGGAGGAAATCAACTAAATCCTTTCAACTTGTTAGAAAATGCATTCATTTGCCCAAGAGAATCATTAGACATCAACAAAATGCATCAGTGATTCGTATTTCCACGCAACTTTCAGAAACAGCACAGGACTGCCCAGTTTCTGTGCGCATGCGTGCGGAGCGCGCGCAGGTCTACACTTTGTGTAGCCGTTAGCGTTGAGGCTAATGATTACCTTCTTCTGGTAGAGAAGGAAAGGCTTCCCACAAAAACCTTCTCAATGAAATGTTAACTGCAAAGTAGCCTATGCCAGCTTGGCAGAATTATATCATCATTATTTGCATCAATCCAGTGGCCATTTGTTTTGCAAACTCCGCAATCACATGAGCGCTACAGCAACACCGCTTAACCAAACAAAGGTCTCTTCCTGGCGCACACTTGCGTTTAAAGGGTAACTACACCCCAAAATCGATATGTCTTCAATTTTTCCCAGACCTCAAAAGTGGTCTCCTGCTAGGGTTTTAAATGTTGTCGTGGACATAGAACATCCAATCGTGTTATATTTCGATTAAAAAGGTGTGCTTTTGAGAGCGAAAACCTGGAGAAGCAGGGATAAACGGTAAACCGGGAAATGTAAACGGAGGAGAGGGGGAATTTTTTTTGGGGGGGGGGGTCAGGCAAAACATTGAAGGGATTTTACAGGGCCCTAATGGACGACAGACATTGACAGTCTAAAAACAAATGCTGAATGTAGTGCCTACATTTCGAGGGAAACGCACTGTCCATGATTGGATTTGATCAGGGCAGGGCAGCACTAACAAACTGCATGTAGTCCAATAAAAAGACACAACATTATTAGGGCGATAAATAAAAGGCAGTTGCTCCACGCATGACACAAGAGTACCCTCTACTGGAGCAAAAAGCTTACAGCACCTGGTATTCCCAGGCGGTCTCCCATCCAAGTACTAACCAGGCCCGACCCTGCTTAGCTTCCGAGATCGGACGAGATCGGGCGTATTCAGGCTGGTATGGCCGTAAGCGAAGGGAACCCTCTTGGTACACTATATAAAGTCAATGTGCCGCTCATTCATCGGGAGACAGAGAAATGTCCACGTTGTGACACACTGACAAAGCTCAAACCTTGCTTACATTTCCTTTCCAGCCCATATATTTCACTCTTGTGGGGGGGGGAGAGGGCATATCCTATGTTCACACTTATGACAACTTCATGGACTAGGGCCCTATATAATACGGAATCACGGAATCCAGACTTTAAACCGAAATTCAACAATATTCAAAAATGTTTTGAACTAAGGAGGAAATCAACTAAATCCTTTCAACTTGTTAGAAAATGCATTCATTTGCCCAAGAGAATCATTAGACATCAACAAAATGCATCAGTGATTCGTATTTCCACGCAACTTTCAGAAACAGCACAGGACTGCCCAGTTTCTGTGCGCATGCGTGCGGAGCGCGCGCAGGTCTACACTTTGTGTAGCCGTTAGCGTTGAGGCTAATGATTACCTTCTTCTGGTAGAGAAGGAAAGGCTTCCCACAAAAACCTTCTCAATGAAATGTTAACTGCAAAGTAGCCTATGCCAGCTTGGCAGAATTATATCATCATTATTTGCATCAATCCAGTGGCCATTTGTTTTGCAAACTCCGCAATCACATGAGCGCTACAGCAACACCGCTTAACCAAACAAAGGTCTCTTCCTGGCGCACACTTGCGTTTAAAGGGTAACTACACCCCAAAATCGATATGTCTTCAATTTTTCCCAGACCTCAAAAGTGGTCTCCTGCTAGGGTTTTAAATGTTGTCGTGGACATAGAACATCCAATCGTGTTATATTTCGATTAAAAAGGTGTGCTTTTGAGAGCGAAAACCTGGAGAAGCAGGGATAAACGGTAAACCGGGAAATGTAAAAGGAGGAGAGGGGGAATTTTTTTTGGGGGGGGGGTCAGGCAAAACATTGAAGGGATTTTACAGGGCCCTAATGGACGACAGACATTGACAGTCTAAAAACAAATGCTGAATGTAGTGCCTACATTTCGAGGGAAACGCACTGTCCATGATTGGATTTGATCAGGGCAGGGCAGCACTAACAAACTGCATGTAGTCCAATAAAAAGACACAACATTATTAGGGCGATAAATAAAAGGCAGTTGCTCCACGCATGACACAAGAGTACCCTCTACTGGAGCAAAAAGCTTACAGCACCTGGTATTCCCAGGCGGTCTCCCATCCAAGTACTAACCAGGCCCGACCCTGCTTAGCTTCCGAGATCGGACGAGATCGGGCGTATTCAGGCTGGTATGGCCGTAAGCGAAGGGAACCCTCTTGGTACATTATATAAAGTCAATGTGCCGCTCATTCATCGGAAGACAGAGAAATGTCCATGTTGTGACACACTGACAAAGCTCAAACCTTGCTTACATTTCCTTTCCAGCCCATATATTTCACTCTTGTGGGGGGGGGAGAGGGCATATCCTATGTTCACACTTATGACAACTTCATGGACTAGGGCCCTATATAATACGGAATCACGGAATCCAGACTTTAAACCGAAATTCAACAATATTCAAAAATGTTTTGAACTAAGGAGGAAATCAACTAAATCCTTTCAACTTGTTAGAAAATGCATTCATTTGCCCAAGAGAATCATTAGACATCAACAAAATGCATCAGTGATTCGTATTTCCACGCAACTTTCAGAAACAGCACAGGACTGCCCAGTTTCTGTGCGCATGCGTGCGGAGCGCGCGCAGGTCTACACTTTGTGTAGCCGTTAGCGTTGAGGCTAATGATTACCTTCTTCTGGTAGAGAAGGAAAGGCTTCCCACAAAAACCTTCTCAATCAAATGTTAACTGCAAAGTAGCCTATGCCAGCTTGGCAGAATTATATCATCATTATTTGCATCAATCCAGTGGCCATTTGTTTTGCAAACTCCGCAATCACATGAGCGCTACAGCAACACCGCTTAACCAAACAAAGGTCTCTTCCTGGCGCACACTTGCGTTTAAAGGGTAACTACACCCCAAAATCGATATGTCTTCAATTTTTCCCAGACCTCAAAAGTGGTCTCCTGCTAGGGTTTTAAATGTTGTCGTGGACATAGAACATCCAATCGTGTTATATTTCGATTAAAAAGGTGTGCTTTTGAGAGCGAAAACCTGGAGAAGCAGGGATAAACGGTAAACCGGGAAATGTAAAAGGAGGAGAGGGGGAATTTTTTTTGGGGGGGGGGTCAGGCAAAACATTGAAGGGATTTTACAGGGCCCTAATGGACGACAGACATTGACAGTCTAAAAACAAATGCTGAATGTAGTGCCTACATTTCGAGGGAAACGCACTGTCCATGATTGGATTTGATCAGGGCAGGGCAGCACTAACAAACTGCATGTAGTCCAATAAAAAGACACAACATTATTAGGGCGATAAATAAAAGGCAGTTGCTCCACGCATGACACAAGAGTACCCTCTACTGGAGCAAAAAGCTTACAGCACCTGGTATTCCCAGGCGGTCTCCCATCCAAGTACTAACCAGGCCCGACCCTGCTTAGCTTCCGAGATCGGACGAGATCGGGCGTATTCAGGCTGGTATGGCCGTAAGCGAAGGGAACCCTCTTGGTACACTATATAAAGTCAATGTGCCGCTCATTCATCGGGAGACAGAGAAATGTCCACGTTGTGACACACTGACAAAGCTCAAACCTTGCTTACATTTCCTTTCCAGCCCATATATTTCACTCTTGTGGGGGGGGGAGAGGGCATATCCTATGTTCACACTTATGACAACTTCATGGACTAGGGCCCTATATAATACGGAATCACGGAATCCAGACTTTAAACCGAAATTCAACAATATTCAAAAATGTTTTGAACTAAGGAGGAAATCAACTAAATCCTTTCAACTTGTTAGAAAATGCATTCATTTGCCCAAGAGAATCATTAGACATCAACAAAATGCATCAGTGATTCGTATTTCCACGCAACTTTCAGAAACAGCACAGGACTGCCCAGTTTCTGTGCGCATGCGTGCGGAGCGCGCGCAGGTCTACACTTTGTGTAGCCGTTAGCGTTGAGGCTAATGATTACCTTCTTCTGGTAGAGAAGGAAAGGCTTCCCACAAAAACCTTCTCAATGAAATGTTAACTGCAAAGTAGCCTATGCCAGCTTGGCAGAATTATATCATCATTATTTGCATCAATCCAGTGGCCATTTGTTTTGCAAACTCCGCAATCACATGAGCGCTACAGCAACACCGCTTAACCAAACAAAGGTCTCTTCCTGGCGCACACTTGCGTTTAAAGGGTAACTACACCCCAAAATCGATATGTCTTCAATTTTTCCCAGACCTCAAAAGTGGTCTCCTGCTAGGGTTTTAAATGTTGTCGTGGACATAGAACATCCAATCGTGTTATATTTCGATTAAAAAGGTGTGCTTTTGAGAGCGAAAACCTGGAGAAGCAGGGATAAACGGTAAACCGGGAAATGTAAAAGGAGGAGAGGGGGAATTTTTTTTGGGGGGGGGGTCAGGCAAAACATTGAAGGGATTTTACAGGGCCCTAATGGACGACAGACATTGACAGTCTAAAAACAAATGCTGAATGTAGTGCCTACATTTCGAGGGAAACGCACTGTCCATGATTGGATTTGATCAGGGCAGGGCAGCACTAACAAACTGCATGTAGTCCAATAAAAAGACACAACATTATTAGGGCGATAAATAAAAGGCAGTTGCTCCACGCATGACACAAGAGTACCCTCTACTGGAGCAAAAAGCTTACAGCACCTGGTATTCCCAGGCGGTCTCCCATCCAAGTACTAACCAGGCCCGACCCTGCTTAGCTTCCGAGATCGGACGAGATCGGGCGTATTCAGGCTGGTATGGCCGTAAGCGAAGGGAACCCTCTTGGTACACTATATAAAGTCAATGTGCCGCTCATTCATCGGGAGACAGAGAAATGTCCACGTTGTGACACACTGACAAAGCTCAAACCTTGCTTACATTTCCTTTCCAGCCCATATATTTCACTCTTGTGGGGGGGGGAGAGGGCATATCCTATGTTCACACTTATGACAACTTCATGGACTAGGGCCCTATATAATACGGAATCACGGAATCCAGACTTTAAACCGAAATTCAACAATATTCAAAAATGTTTTGAACTAAGGAGGAAATCAACTAAATCCTTTCAACTTGTTAGAAAATGCATTCATTTGCCCAAGAGAATCATTAGACATCAACAAAATGCATCAGTGATTCGTATTTCCACGCAACTTTCAGAAACAGCACAGGACTGCCCAGTTTCTGTGCGCATGCGTGCGGAGCGCGCGCAGGTCTACACTTTGTGTAGCCGTTAGCGTTGAGGCTAATGATTACCTTCTTCTGGTAGAGAAGGAAAGGCTTCCCACAAAAACCTTCTCAATGAAATGTTAACTGCAAAGTAGCCTATGCCAGCTTGGCAGAATTATATCATCATTATTTGCATCAATCCAGTGGCCATTTGTTTTGCAAACTCCGCAATCACATGAGCGCTACAGCAACACCGCTTAACCAAACAAAGGTCTCTTCCTGGCGCACACTTGCGTTTAAAGGGTAACTACACCCCAAAATCGATATGTCTTCAATTTTTCCCAGACCTCAAAAGTGGTCTCCTGCTAGGGTTTTAAATGTTGTCGTGGACATAGAACATCCAATCGTGTTATATTTCGATTAAAAAGGTGTGCTTTTGAGAGCGAAAACCTGGAGAAGCAGGGATAAACGGTAAACCGGGAAATGTAAAAGGAGGAGAGGGGGAATTTTTTTTGGGGGGGGGGTCAGGCAAAACATTGAAGGGATTTTACAGGGCCCTAATGGACGACAGACATTGACAGTCTAAAAACAAATGCTGAATGTAGTGCCTACATTTCGAGGGAAACGCACTGTCCATGATTGGATTTGATCAGGGCAGGGCAGCACTAACAAACTGCATGTAGTCCAATAAAAAGACACAACATTATTAGGGCGATAAATAAAAGGCAGTTGCTCCACGCATGACACAAGAGTACCCTCTACTGGAGCAAAAAGCTTACAGCACCTGGTATTCCCAGGCGGTCTCCCATCCAAGTACTAACCAGGCCCGACCCTGCTTAGCTTCCGAGATCGGACGAGATCGGGCGTATTCAGGCTGGTATGGCCGTAAGCGAAGGGAACCCTCTTGGTACACTATATAAAGTCAATGTGCCGCTCATTCATCGGGAGACAGAGAAATGTCCACGTTGTGACACACTGACAAAGCTCAAACCTTGCTTACATTTCCTTTCCAGCCCATATATTTCACTCTTGTGGGGGGGGGAGAGGGCATATCCTATGTTCACACTTATGACAACTTCATGGACTAGGGCCCTATATAATACGGAATCACGGAATCCAGACTTTAAACCGAAATTCAACAATATTCAAAAATGTTTTGAACTAAGGAGGAAATCAACTAAATCCTTTCAACTTGTTAGAAAATGCATTCATTTGCCCAAGAGAATCATTAGACATCAACAAAATGCATCAGTGATTCGTATTTCCACGCAACTTTCAGAAACAGCACAGGACTGCCCAGTTTCTGTGCGCATGCGTGCGGAGCGCGCGCAGGTCTACACTTTGTGTAGCCGTTAGCGTTGAGGCTAATGATTACCTTCTTCTGGTAGAGAAGGAAAGGCTTCCCACAAAAACCTTCTCAATGAAATGTTAACTGCAAAGTAGCCTATGCCAGCTTGGCAGAATTATATCATCATTATTTGCATCAATCCAGTGGCCATTTGTTTTGCAAACTCCGCAATCACATGAGCGCTACAGCAACACCGCTTAACCAAACAAAGGTCTCTTCCTGGCGCACACTTGCGTTTAAAGGGTAACTACACCCCAAAATCGATATGTCTTCAATTTTTCCCAGACCTCAAAAGTGGTCTCCTGCTAGGGTTTTAAATGTTGTCGTGGACATAGAACATCCAATCGTGTTATATTTCGATTAAAAAGGTGTGCTTTTGAGAGCGAAAACCTGGAGAAGCAGGGATAAACGGTAAACCGGGAAATGTAAAAGGAGGAGAGGGGGAATTTTTTTGGGGGGGGGGGTCAGGCAAAACATTGAAGGGATTTTACAGGGCCCTAATGGACGACAGACATTGACAGTCTAAAAACAAATGCTGAATGTAGTGCCTACATTTCGAGGGAAACGCACTGTCCATGATTGGATTTGATCAGGGCAGGGCAGCACTAACAAACTGCATGTAGTCCAATAAAAAGACACAACATTATTAGGGCGATAAATAAAAGGCAGTTGCTCCACGCATGACACAAGAGTACCCTCTACTGGAGCAAAAAGCTTACAGCACCTGGTATTCCCAGGCGGTCTCCCATCCAAGTACTAACCAGGCCCGACCCTGCTTAGCTTCCGAGATCGGACGAGATCGGGCGTATTCAGGCTGGTATGGCCGTAAGCGAAGGGAACCCTCTTGGTACACTATATAAAGTCAATGTGCCGCTCATTCATCGGGAGACAGAGAAATGTCCACGTTGTGACACACTGACAAAGCTCAAACCTTGCTTACATTTCCTTTCCAGCCCATATATTTCACTCTTGTGGGGGGGGGAGAGGGCATATCCTATGTTCACACTTATGACAACTTCATGGACTAGGGCCCTATATAATACGGAATCACGGAATCCAGACTTTAAACCGAAATTCAACAATATTCAAAAATGTTTTGAACTAAGGAGGAAATCAACTAAATCCTTTCAACTTGTTAGAAAATGCATTCATTTGCCCAAGAGAATCATTAGACATCAACAAAATGCATCAGTGATTCGTATTTCCACGCAACTTTCAGAAACAGCACAGGACTGCCCAGTTTCTGTGCGCATGCGTGCGGAGCGCGCGCAGGTCTACACTTTGTGTAGCCGTTAGCGTTGAGGCTAATGATTACCTTCTTCTGGTAGAGAAGGAAAGGCTTCCCACAAAAACCTTCTCAATGAAATGTTAACTGCAAAGTAGCCTATGCCAGCTTGGCAGAATTATATCATCATTATTTGCATCAATCCAGTGGCCATTTGTTTTGCAAACTCCGCGCTCAAACAAAGGTCTCTTCCTGGCGCACACTTGCGTTTAAAGGGTAACTACACCCCAAAATCGATATGTCTTCAATTTTTCCCAGACCTCAAAAGTGGTCTCCTGCTAGGGTTTTAAATGTTGTCGTGGACATAGAACATCCAATCGTGTTATATTTCGATTAAAAAGGTGTGCTTTTGAGAGCGAAAACCTGGAGAAGCAGGGATAAACGGTAAACCGGGAAATGTAAAAGGAGGAGAGGGGGAATTTTTTTGGGGGGGGGGGGTCAGGCAAAACATTGAAGGGATTTTACAGGGCCCTAATGGACGACAGACATTGACAGTCTAAAAACAAATGCTGAATGTAGTGCCTACATTTCGAGGGAAACGCACTGTCCATGATTGGATTTGATCAGGGCAGGGCAGCACTAACAAACTGCATGTAGTCCAATAAAAAGACACAACATTATTAGGGCGATAAATAAAAGGCAGTTGCTCCACGCATGACACAAGAGTACCCTCTACTGGAGCAAAAAGCTTACAGCACCTGGTATTCCCAGGCGGTCTCCCATCCAAGTACTAACCAGGCCCGACCCTGCTTAGCTTCCGAGATCGGACGAGATCGGGCGTATTCAGGCTGGTATGACCGTAAGCGAAGGGAACCCTCTTGGTACACTATATAAAGTCAATGTGCCGCTCATTCATCGGGAGACAGAGAAATGTCCACGTTGTGACACACTGACAAAGCTCAAACCTTGCTTACATTTCCTTTCCAGCCCATATATTTCACTCTTGTGGGGGGGGGAGAGGGCATATCCTATGTTCACACTTATGACAACTTCATGGACTAGGGCCCTATATAATACGGAATCACGGAATCCAGACTTTAAACCGAAATTCAACAATATTCAAAAATGTTTTGAACTAAGGAGGAAATCAACTAAATCCTTTCAACTTGTTAGAAAATGCATTCATTTGCCCAAGAGAATCATTAGACATCAACAAAATGCATCAGTGATTCGTATTTCCAAGCAACTTTCAGAAACAGCACAGGACTGCCCAGTTTCTGTGCGCATGCGTGCGGAGCGCGCGCAGGTCTACACTTTGTGTAGCCGTTAGCGTTGAGGCTAATGATTACCTTCTTCTGGTAGAGAAGGAAAGGCTTCCCACAAAAACCTTCTCAATCAAATGTTAACTGCAAAGTAGCCTATGCCAGCTTGGCAGAATTATATCATCATTATTTGCATCAATCCAGTGGCCATTTGTTTTGCAAACTCCGCAATCACATGAGCGCTACAGCAACACCGCTTAACCAAACAAAGGTCTCTTCCTGGCGCACACTTGCGTTTAAAGGGTAACTACACCCCAAAATCGATATGTCTTCAATTTTTCCCAGACCTCAAAAGTGGTCTCCTGCTAGGGTTTTAAATGTTGTCGTGGACATAGAACATCCAATCGTGTTATATTTCGATTAAAAAGGTGTGCTTTTGAGAGCGAAAACCTGGAGAAGCAGGGATAAACGGTAAACCGGGAAATGTAAACGGAGGAGAGGGGGATTTTTTTTTGGGGGGGGGGGTCAGGCAAAACATTGAAGGGATTTTACAGGGCCCTAATGGACGACAGACATTGACAGTCTAAAAACAAATGCTGAATGTAGTGCCTACATTTCGAGGGAAACGCACTGTCCATGATTGGATTTGATCAGGGCAGGGCAGCACTAACAAACTGCATGTAGTCCAATAAAAAGACACAACATTATTAGGGCGATAAATAAAAGGCAGTTGCTCCACGCATGACACAAGAGTACCCTCTACTGGAGCAAAAAGCTTACAGCACCTGGTATTCCCAGGCGGTCTCCCATCCAAGTACTAACCAGGCCCGACCCTGCTTAGCTTCCGAGATCGGACGAGATCGGGCGTATTCAGGCTGGTATGGCCGTAAGCGAAGGGAACCCTCTTGGTACACTATATAAAGTCAATGTGCCGCTCATTCATCGGGAGACAGAGAAATGTCCACGTTGTGACACACTGACAAAGCTCAAACCTTGCTTACATTTCCTTTCCAGCCCATATATTTCACTCTTGTGGGGGGGGGAGAGGGCATATCCTATGTTCACACTTATGACAACTTCATGGACTAGGGCCCTATATAATACGGAATCACGGAATCCAGACTTTAAACCGAAATTCAACAATATTCAAAAATGTTTTGAACTAAGGAGGAAATCAACTAAATCCTTTCAACTTGTTAGAAAATGCATTCATTTGCCCAAGAGAATCATTAGACATCAACAAAATGCATCAGTGATTCGTATTTCCACGCAACTTTCAGAAACAGCACAGGACTGCCCAGTTTCTGTGCGCATGCGTGCGGAGCGCGCGCAGGTCTACACTTTGTGTAGCCGTTAGCGTTGAGGCTAATGATTACCTTCTTCTGGTAGAGAAGGAAAGGCTTCCCACAAAAACCTTCTCAATGAAATGTTAACTGCAAAGTAGCCTATGCCAGCTTGGCAGAATTATATCATCATTATTTGCATCAATCCAGTGGCCATTTGTTTTGCAAACTCCGCGCTCAAACAAAGGTCTCTTCCTGGCGCACACTTGCGTTTAAAGGGTAACTACACCCCAAAATCGATATGTCTTCAATTTTTCCCAGACCTCAAAAGTGGTCTCCTGCTAGGGTTTTAAATGTTGTCGTGGACATAGAACATCCAATCGTGTTATATTTCGATTAAAAAGGTGTGCTTTTGAGAGCGAAAACCTGGAGAAGCAGGGATAAACGGTAAACCGGGAAATGTAAAAGGAGGAGAGGGGGAATTTTTTTGGGGGGGGGGGTCAGGCAAAACATTGAAGGGATTTTACAGGGCCCTAATGGACGACAGACATTGACAGTCTAAAAACAAATGCTGAATGTAGTGCCTACATTTCGAGGGAAACGCACTGTCCATGATTGGATTTGATCAGGGCAGGGCAGCACTAACAAACTGCATGTAGTCCAATAAAAAGACACAACATTATTAGGGCGATAAATAAAAGGCAGTTGCTCCACGCATGACACAAGAGTACCCTCTACTGGAGCAAAAAGCTTACAGCACCTGGTATTCCCAGGCGGTCTCCCATCCAAGTACTAACCAGGCCCGACCCTGCTTAGCTTCCGAGATCGGACGAGATCGGGCGTATTCAGGCTGGTATGGCCGTAAGCGAAGGGAACCCTCTTGGTACACTATATAAAGTCAATGTGCCGCTCATTCATCGGGAGACAGAGAAATGTCCACGTTGTGACACACTGACAAAGCTCAAACCTTGCTTACATTTCCTTTCCAGCCCATATATTTCACTCTTGTGGGGGGGGGAGAGGGCATATCCTATGTTCACACTTATGACAACTTCATGGACTAGGGCCCTATATAATACGGAATCACGGAATCCAGACTTTAAACCGAAATTCAACAATATTCAAAAATGTTTTGAACTAAGGAGGAAATCAACTAAATCCTTTCAACTTGTTAGAAAATGCATTCATTTGCCCAAGAGAATCATTAGACATCAACAAAATGCATCAGTGATTCGTATTTCCACGCAACTTTCAGAAACAGCACAGGACTGCCCAGTTTCTGTGCGCATGCGTGCGGAGCGCGCGCAGGTCTACACTTTGTGTAGCCGTTAGCGTTGAGGCTAATGATTACCTTCTTCTGGTAGAGAAGGAAAGGCTTCCCACAAAAACCTTCTCAATCAAATGTTAACTGCAAAGTAGCCTATGCCAGCTTGGCAGAATTATATCATCATTATTTGCATCACATGAGCGCTACAGCAACACCGCTTAACCAAACAAAGGTCTCTTCCTGGCGCACACTTGCGTTTAAAGGGTAACTACACCCCAAAATCGATATGTCTTCAATTTTTCCCAGACCTCAAAAGTGGTCTCCTGCTAGGGTTTTAAATGTTGTCGTGGACATAGAACATCCAATCGTGTTATATTTCGATTAAAAAGGTGTGCTTTTGAGAGCGAAAACCTGGAGAAGCAGGGATAAACGGTAAACCGGGAAATGTAAACGGAGGAGAGGGGGATTTTTTTTGGGGGGGGGGGGTCAGGCAAAACATTGAAGGGATTTTACAGGGCCCTAATGGACGACAGACATTGACAGTCTAAAAACAAATGCTGAATGTAGTGCCTACATTTCGAGGGAAACGCACTGTCCATGATTGGATTTGATCAGGGCAGGGCAGCACTAACAAACTGCATGTAGTCCAATAAAAAGACACAACATTATTAGGGCGATAAATAAAAGGCAGTTGCTCCACGCATGACACAAGAGTACCCTCTACTGGAGCAAAAAGCTTACAGCACCTGGTATTCCCAGGCGGTCTCCCATCCAAGTACTAACCAGGCCCGACCCTGCTTAGCTTCCGAGATCGGACGAGATCGGGCGTATTCAGGCTGGTATGGCCGTAAGCGAAGGGAACCCTCTTGGTACACTATATAAAGTCAATGTGCCGCTCATTCATCGGGAGACAGAGAAATGTCCACGTTGTGACACACTGACAAAGCTCAAACCTTGCTTACATTTCCTTTCCAGCCCATATATTTCACTCTTGTGGGGGGGGGAGAGGGCATATCCTATGTTCACACTTATGACAACTTCATGGACTAGGGCCCTATATAATACGGAATCACGGAATCCAGACTTTAAACCGAAATTCAACAATATTCAAAAATGTTTTGAACTAAGGAGGAAATCAACTAAATCCTTTCAACTTGTTAGAAAATGCATTCATTTGCCCAAGAGAATCATTAGACATCAACAAAATGCATCAGTGATTCGTATTTCCACGCAACTTTCAGAAACAGCACAGGACTGCCCAGTTTCTGTGCGCATGCGTGCGGAGCGCGCGCAGGTCTACACTTTGTGTAGCCGTTAGCGTTGAGGCTAATGATTACCTTCTTCTGGTAGAGAAGGAAAGGCTTCCCACAAAAACCTTCTCAATGAAATGTTAACTGCAAAGTAGCCTATGCCAGCTTGGCAGAATTATATCATCATTATTTGCATCAATCCAGTGGCCATTTGTTTTGCAAACTCCGCGCTCAAACAAAGGTCTCTTCCTGGCGCACACTTGCGTTTAAAGGGTAACTACACCCCAAAATCGATATGTCTTCAATTTTTCCCAGACCTCAAAAGTGGTCTCCTGCTAGGGTTTTAAATGTTGTCGTGGACATAGAACATCCAATCGTGTTATATTTCGATTAAAAAGGTGTGCTTTTGAGAGCGAAAACCTGGAGAAGCAGGGATAAACGGTAAACCGGGAAATGTAAAAGGAGGAGAGGGGGAATTTTTTTGGGGGGGGGGGTCAGGCAAAACATTGAAGGGATTTTACAGGGCCCTAATGGACGACAGACATTGACAGTCTAAAAACAAATGCTGAATGTAGTGCCTACATTTCGAGGGAAACGCACTGTCCATGATTGGATTTGATCAGGGCAGGGCAGCACTAACAAACTGCATGTAGTCCAATAAAAAGACACAACATTATTAGGGCGATAAATAAAAGGCAGTTGCTCCACGCATGACACAAGAGTACCCTCTACTGGAGCAAAAAGCTTACAGCACCTGGTATTCCCAGGCGGTCTCCCATCCAAGTACTAACCAGGCCCGACCCTGCTTAGCTTCCGAGATCGGACGAGATCGGGCGTATTCAGGCTGGTATGGCCGTAAGCGAAGGGAACCCTCTTGGTACACTATATAAAGTCAATGTGCCGCTCATTCATCGGGAGACAGAGAAATGTCCACGTTGTGACACACTGACAAAGCTCAAACCTTGCTTACATTTCCTTTCCAGCCCATATATTTCACTCTTGTGGGGGGGGGAGAGGGCATATCCTATGTTCACACTTATGACAACTTCATGGACTAGGGCCCTATATAATACGGAATCACGGAATCCAGACTTTAAACCGAAATTCAACAATATTCAAAAATGTTTTGAACTAAGGAGGAAATCAACTAAATCCTTTCAACTTGTTAGAAAATGCATTCATTTGCCCAAGAGAATCATTAGACATCAACAAAATGCATCAGTGATTCGTATTTCCACGCAACTTTCAGAAACAGCACAGGACTGCCCAGTTTCTGTGCGCATGCGTGCGGAGCGCGCGCAGGTCTACACTTTGTGTAGCCGTTAGCGTTGAGGCTAATGATTACCTTCTTCTGGTAGAGAAGGAAAGGCTTCCCACAAAAACCTTCTCAATCAAATGTTAACTGCAAAGTAGCCTATGCCAGCTTGGCAGAATTATATCATCATTATTTGCATCAATCCAGTGGCCATTTGTTTTGCAAACTCCGCAATCACATGAGCGCTACAGCAACACCGCTTAACCAAACAAAGGTCTCTTCCTGGCGCACACTTGCGTTTAAAGGGTAACTACACCCCAAAATCGATATGTCTTCAATTTTTCCCAGACCTCAAAAGTGGTCTCCTGCTAGGGTTTTAAATGTTGTCGTGGACATAGAACATCCAATCGTGTTATATTTCGATTAAAAAGGTGTGCTTTTGAGAGCGAAAACCTGGAGAAGCAGGGATAAACGGTAAACCGGGAAATGTAAACGGAGGAGAGGGGGATTTTTTTTTTGGGGGGGGGGGTCAGGCAAAACATTGAAGGGATTTTACAGGGCCCTAATGGACGACAGACATTGACAGTCTAAAAACAAATGCTGAATGTAGTGCCTACATTTCGAGGGAAACGCACTGTCCATGATTGGATTTGATCAGGGCAGGGCAGCACTAACAAACTGCATGTAGTCCAATAAAAAGACACAACATTATTAGGGCGATAAATAAAAGGCAGTTGCTCCACGCATGACACAAGAGTACCCTCTACTGGAGCAAAAAGCTTACAGCACCTGGTATTCCCAGGCGGTCTCCCATCCAAGTACTAACCAGGCCCGACCCTGCTTAGCTTCCGAGATCGGACGAGATCGGGCGTATTCAGGCTGGTATGGCCGTAAGCGAAGGGAACCCTCTTGGTACACTATATAAAGTCAATGTGCCGCTCATTCATCGGGAGACAGAGAAATGTCCACGTTGTGACACACTGACAAAGCTCAAACCTTGCTTACATTTCCTTTCCAGCCCATATATTTCACTCTTGTGGGGGGGGGAGAGGGCATATCCTATGTTCACACTTATGACAACTTCATGGACTAGGGCCCTATATAATACGGAATCACGGAATCCAGACTTTAAACCGAAATTCAACAATATTCAAAAATGTTTTGAACTAAGGAGGAAATCAACTAAATCCTTTCAACTTGTTAGAAAATGCATTCATTTGCCCAAGAGAATCATTAGACATCAACAAAATGCATCAGTGATTCGTATTTCCACGCAACTTTCAGAAACAGCACAGGACTGCCCAGTTTCTGTGCGCATGCGTGCGGAGCGCGCGCAGGTCTACACTTTGTGTAGCCGTTAGCGTTGAGGCTAATGATTACCTTCTTCTGGTAGAGAAGGAAAGGCTTCCCACAAAAACCTTCTCAATGAAATGTTAACTGCAAAGTAGCCTATGCCAGCTTGGCAGAATTATATCATCATTATTTGCATCAATCCAGTGGCCATTTGTTTTGCAAACTCCGCAATCACATGAGCGCTACAGCAACACCGCTTAACCAAACAAAGGTCTCTTCCTGGCGCACACTTGCGTTTAAAGGGTAACTACACCCCAAAATCGATATGTCTTCAATTTTTCCCAGACCTCAAAAGTGGTCTCCTGCTAGGGTTTTAAATGTTGTCGTGGACATAGAACATCCAATCGTGTTATATTTCGATTAAAAAGGTGTGCTTTTGAGAGCGAAAACCTGGAGAAGCAGGGATAAACGGTAAACCGGGAAATGTAAACGGAGGAGAGGGGGATTTTTTTTTGGGGGGGGGGGTCAGGCAAAACATTGAAGGGATTTTACAGGGCCCTAATGGACGACAGACATTGACAGTCTAAAAACAAATGCTGAATGTAGTGCCTACATTTCGAGGGAAACGCACTGTCCATGATTGGATTTGATCAGGGCAGGGCAGCACTAACAAACTGCATGTAGTCCAATAAAAAGACACAACATTATTAGGGCGATAAATAAAAGGCAGTTGCTCCACGCATGACACAAGAGTACCCTCTACTGGAGCAAAAAGCTTACAGCACCTGGTATTCCCAGGCGGTCTCCCATCCAAGTACTAACCAGGCCCGACCCTGCTTAGCTTCCGAGATCGGACGAGATCGGGCGTATTCAGGCTGGTATGGCCGTAAGCGAAGGGAACCCTCTTGGTACACTATATAAAGTCAATGTGCCGCTCATTCATCGGGAGACAGAGAAATGTCCACGTTGTGACACACTGACAAAGCTCAAACCTTGCTTACATTTCCTTTCCAGCCCATATATTTCACTCTTGTGGGGGGGGGAGAGGGCATATCCTATGTTCACACTTATGACAACTTCATGGACTAGGGCCCTATATAATACGGAATCACGGAATCCAGACTTTAAACCGAAATTCAACAATATTCAAAAATGTTTTGAACTAAGGAGGAAATCAACTAAATCCTTTCAACTTGTTAGAAAATGCATTCATTTGCCCAAGAGAATCATTAGACATCAACAAAATGCATCAGTGATTCGTATTTCCACGCAACTTTCAGAAACAGCACAGGACTGCCCAGTTTCTGTGCGCATGCGTGCGGAGCGCGCGCAGGTCTACACTTTGTGTAGCCGTTAGCGTTGAGGCTAATGATTACCTTCTTCTGGTAGAGAAGGAAAGGCTTCCCACAAAAACCTTCTCAATGAAATGTTAACTGCAAAGTAGCCTATGCCAGCTTGGCAGAATTATATCATCATTATTTGCATCAATCCAGTGGCCATTTGTTTTGCAAACTCCGCAATCACATGAGCGCTACAGCAACACCGCTTAACCAAACAAAGGTCTCTTCCTGGCGCACACTTGCGTTTAAAGGGTAACTACACCCCAAAATCGATATGTCTTCAATTTTTCCCAGACCTCAAAAGTGGTCTCCTGCTAGGGTTTTAAATGTTGTCGTGGACATAGAACATCCAATCGTGTTATATTTCGATTAAAAAGGTGTGCTTTTGAGAGCGAAAACCTGGAGAAGCAGGGATAAACGGTAAACCGGGAAATGTAAACGGAGGAGAGGGGGATTTTTTTTTGGGGGGGGGGTCAGGCAAAACATTGAAGGGATTTTACAGGGCCCTAATGGACGACAGACATTGACAGTCTAAAAACAAATGCTGAATGTAGTGCCTACATTTCGAGGGAAACGCACTGTCCATGATTGGATTTGATCAGGGCAGGGCAGCACTAACAAACTGCATGTAGTCCAATAAAAAGACACAACATTATTAGGGCGATAAATAAAAGGCAGTTGCTCCACGCATGACACAAGAGTACCCTCTACTGGAGCAAAAAGCTTACAGCACCTGGTATTCCCAGGCGGTCTCCCATCCAAGTACTAACCAGGCCCGACCCTGCTTAGCTTCCGAGATCGGACGAGATCGGGCGTATTCAGGCTGGTATGGCCGTAAGCGAAGGGAACCCTCTTGGTACACTATATAAAGTCAATGTGCCGCTCATTCATCGGGAGACAGAGAAATGTCCACGTTGTGACACACTGACAAAGCTCAAACCTTGCTTACATTTCCTTTCCAGCCCATATATTTCACTCTTGTGGGGGGGGGAGAGGGCATATCCTATGTTCACACTTATGACAACTTCATGGACTAGGGCCCTATATAATACGGAATCACGGAATCCAGACTTTAAACCGAAATTCAACAATATTCAAAAATGTTTTGAACTAAGGAGGAAATCAACTAAATCCTTTCAACTTGTTAGAAAATGCATTCATTTGCCCAAGAGAATCATTAGACATCAACAAAATGCATCAGTGATTCGTATTTCCACGCAACTTTCAGAAACAGCACAGGACTGCCCAGTTTCTGTGCGCATGCGTGCGGAGCGCGCGCAGGTCTACACTTTGTGTAGCCGTTAGCGTTGAGGCTAATGATTACCTTCTTCTGGTAGAGAAGGAAAGGCTTCCCACAAAAACCTTCTCAATGAAATGTTAACTGCAAAGTAGCCTATGCCAGCTTGGCAGAATTATATCATCATTATTTGCATCAATCCAGTGGCCATTTGTTTTGCAAACTCCGCGCTCAAACAAAGGTCTCTTCCTGGCGCACACTTGCGTTTAAAGGGTAACTACACCCCAAAATCGATATGTCTTCAATTTTTCCCAGACCTCAAAAGTGGTCTCCTGCTAGGGTTTTAAATGTTGTCGTGGACATAGAACATCCAATCGTGTTATATTTCGATTAAAAAGGTGTGCTTTTGAGAGCGAAAACCTGGAGAAGCAGGGATAAACGGTAAACCGGGAAATGTAAAAGGAGGAGAGGGGGAATTTTTTTTGGGGGGGGGGTCAGGCAAAACATTGAAGGGATTTTACAGGGCCCTAATGGACGACAGACATTGACAGTCTAAAAACAAATGCTGAATGTAGTGCCTACATTTCGAGGGAAACGCACTGTCCATGATTGGATTTGATCAGGGCAGGGCAGCACTAACAAACTGCATGTAGTCCAATAAAAAGACACAACATTATTAGGGCGATAAATAAAAGGCAGTTGCTCCACGCATGACACAAGAGTACCCTCTACTGGAGCAAAAAGCTTACAGCACCTGGTATTCCCAGGCGGTCTCCCATCCAAGTACTAACCAGGCCCGACCCTGCTTAGCTTCCGAGATCGGACGAGATCGGGCGTATTCAGGCTGGTATGGCCGTAAGCGAAGGGAACCCTCTTGGTACACTATATAAAGTCAATGTGCCGCTCATTCATCGGGAGACAGAGAAATGTCCACGTTGTGACACACTGACAAAGCTCAAACCTTGCTTACATTTCCTTTCCAGCCCATATATTTCACTCTTGTGGGGGGGGGAGAGGGCATATCCTATGTTCACACTTATGACAACTTCATGGACTAGGGCCCTATATAATACGGAATCGCGGAATCCAGACTTTAAACCGAAATTCAACAATATTCAAAAATGTTTTGAACTAAGGAGGAAATCAACTAAATCCTTTCAACTTGTTAGAAAATGCATTCATTTGCCCAAGAGAATCATTAGACATCAACAAAATGCATCAGTGATTCGTATTTCCACGCAACTTTCAGAAACAGCACAGGACTGCCCAGTTTCTGTGCGCATGCGTGCGGAGCGCGCGCAGGTCTACACTTTGTGTAGCCGTTAGCGTTGAGGCTAATGATTACCTTCTTCTGGTAGAGAAGGAAAGGCTTCCCACAAAAACCTTCTCAATGAAATGTTAACTGCAAAGTAGCCTATGCCAGCTTGGCAGAATTATATCATCATTATTTGCATCAATCCAGTGGCCATTTGTTTTGCAAACTCCGCAATCACATGAGCGCTACAGCAACACCGCTTAACCAAACAAAGGTCTCTTCCTGGCGCACACTTGCGTTTAAAGGGTAACTACACCCCAAAATCGATATGTCTTCAATTTTTCCCAGACCTCAAAAGTGGTCTCCTGCTAGGGTTTTAAATGTTGTCGTGGACATAGAACATCCAATCGTGTTATATTTCGATTAAAAAGGTGTGCTTTTGAGAGCGAAAACCTGGAGAAGCAGGGATAAACGGTAAACCGGGAAATGTAAACGGAGGAGAGGGGGATTTTTTTTTGGGGGGGGGGGTCAGGCAAAACATTGAAGGGATTTTACAGGGCCCTAATGGACGACAGACATTGACAGTCTAAAAACAAATGCTGAATGTAGTGCCTACATTTCGAGGGAAACGCACTGTCCATGATTGGATTTGATCAGGGCAGGGCAGCACTAACAAACTGCATGTAGTCCAATAAAAAGACACAACATTATTAGGGCGATAAATAAAAGGCAGTTGCTCCACGCATGACACAAGAGTACCCTCTACTGGAGCAAAAAGCTTACAGCACCTGGTATTCCCAGGCGGTCTCCCATCCAAGTACTAACCAGGCCCGACCCTGCTTAGCTTCCGAGATCGGACGAGATCGGGCGTATTCAGGCTGGTATGGCCGTAAGCGAAGGGAACCCTCTTGGTACACTATATAAAGTCAATGTGCCGCTCATTCATCGGGAGACAGAGAAATGTCCACGTTGTGACACACTGACAAAGCTCAAACCTTGCTTACATTTCCTTTCCAGCCCATATATTTCACTCTTGTGGGGGGGGGAGAGGGCATATCCTATGTTCACACTTATGACAACTTCATGGACTAGGGCCCTATATAATACGGAATCACGGAATCCAGACTTTAAACCGAAATTCAACAATATTCAAAAATGTTTTGAACTAAGGAGGAAATCAACTAAATCCTTTCAACTTGTTAGAAAATGCATTCATTTGCCCAAGAGAATCATTAGACATCAACAAAATGCATCAGTGATTCGTATTTCCACGCAACTTTCAGAAACAGCACAGGACTGCCCAGTTTCTGTGCGCATGCGTGCGGAGCGCGCGCAGGTCTACACTTTGTGTAGCCGTTAGCGTTGAGGCTAATGATTACCTTCTTCTGGTAGAGAAGGAAAGGCTTCCCACAAAAACCTTCTCAATGAAATGTTAACTGCAAAGTAGCCTATGCCAGCTTGGCAGAATTATATCATCATTATTTGCATCAATCCAGTGGCCATTTGTTTTGCAAACTCCGCGCTCAAACAAAGGTCTCTTCCTGGCGCACACTTGCGTTTAAAGGGTAACTACACCCCAAAATCGATATGTCTTCAATTTTTCCCAGACCTCAAAAGTGGTCTCCTGCTAGGGTTTTAAATGTTGTCGTGGACATAGAACATCCAATCGTGTTATATTTCGATTAAAAAGGTGTGCTTTTGAGAGCGAAAACCTGGAGAAGCAGGGATAAACGGTAAACCGGGAAATGTAAAAGGAGGAGAGGGGGAATTTTTTTGGGGGGGGGGGTCAGGCAAAACATTGAAGGGATTTTACAGGGCCCTAATGGACGACAGACATTGACAGTCTAAAAACAAATGCTGAATGTAGTGCCTACATTTCGAGGGAAACGCACTGTCCATGATTGGATTT
Source organism: Oncorhynchus mykiss (assembly GCF_013265735.2). NCBI lineage: Eukaryota > Metazoa > Chordata > Actinopteri > Salmoniformes > Salmonidae > Oncorhynchus > Oncorhynchus mykiss. The sequence goes on from NC_048577.1 coordinate 53,535,683, forward strand.
GATCAGGGCAGGGCAGCACTAACAAACTGCATGTAGTCCAATAAAAAGACACAACATTATTAGGGCGATAAATAAAAGGCAGTTGCTCCACGCATGACACAAGAGTACCCTCTACTGGAGCAAAAAGCTTACAGCACCTGGTATTCCCAGGCGGTCTCCCATCCAAGTACTAACCAGGCCCGACCCTGCTTAGCTTCCGAGATCGGACGAGATCGGGCGTATTCAGGCTGGTATGGCCGTAAGCGAAGGGAACCCTCTTGGTACACTATATAAAGTCAATGTGCCGCTCATTCATCGGGAGACAGAGAAATGTCCACGTTGTGACACACTGACAAAGCTCAAACCTTGCTTACATTTCCTTTCCAGCCCATATATTTCACTCTTGTGGGGGGGGGAGAGGGCATATCCTATGTTCACACTTATGACAACTTCATGGACTAGGGCCCTATATAATACGGAATCACGGAATCCAGACTTTAAACCGAAATTCAACAATATTCAAAAATGTTTTGAACTAAGGAGGAAATCAACTAAATCCTTTCAACTTGTTAGAAAATGCATTCATTTGCCCAAGAGAATCATTAGACATCAACAAAATGCATCAGTGATTCGTATTTCCACGCAACTTTCAGAAACAGCACAGGACTGCCCAGTTTCTGTGCGCATGCGTGCGGAGCGCGCGCAGGTCTACACTTTGTGTAGCCGTTAGCGTTGAGGCTAATGATTACCTTCTTCTGGTAGAGAAGGAAAGGCTTCCCACAAAAACCTTCTCAATCAAATGTTAACTGCAAAGTAGCCTATGCCAGCTTGGCAGAATTATATCATCATTATTTGCATCACATGAGCGCTACAGCAACACCGCTTAACCAAACAAAGGTCTCTTCCTGGCGCACACTTGCGTTTAAAGGGTAACTACACCCCAAAATCGATATGTCTTCAATTTTTCCCAGACCTCAAAAGTGGTCTCCTGCTAGGGTTTTAAATGTTGTCGTGGACATAGAACATCCAATCGTGTTATATTTCGATTAAAAAGGTGTGCTTTTGAGAGCGAAAACCTGGAGAAGCAGGGATAAACGGTAAACCGGGAAATGTAAACGGAGGAGAGGGGGATTTTTTTTTGGGGGGGGGGGTCAGGCAAAACATTGAAGGGATTTTACAGGGCCCTAATGGACGACAGACATTGACAGTCTAAAAACAAATGCTGAATGTAGTGCCTACATTTCGAGGGAAACGCACTGTCCATGATTGGATTTGATCAGGGCAGGGCAGCACTAACAAACTGCATGTAGTCCAATAAAAAGACACAACATTATTAGGGCGATAAATAAAAGGCAGTTGCTCCACGCATGACACAAGAGTACCCTCTACTGGAGCAAAAAGCTTACAGCACCTGGTATTCCCAGGCGGTCTCCCATCCAAGTACTAACCAGGCCCGACCCTGCTTAGCTTCCGAGATCGGACGAGATCGGGCGTATTCAGGCTGGTATGGCCGTAAGCGAAGGGAACCCTCTTGGTACACTATATAAAGTCAATGTGCCGCTCATTCATCGGGAGACAGAGAAATGTCCACGTTGTGACACACTGACAAAGCTCAAACCTTGCTTACATTTCCTTTCCAGCCCATATATTTCACTCTTGTGGGGGGGGGAGAGGGCATATCCTATGTTCACACTTATGACAACTTCATGGACTAGGGCCCTATATAATACGGAATCACGGAATCCAGACTTTAAACCGAAATTCAACAATATTCAAAAATGTTTTGAACTAAGGAGGAAATCAACTAAATCCTTTCAACTTGTTAGAAAATGCATTCATTTGCCCAAGAGAATCATTAGACATCAACAAAATGCATCAGTGATTCGTATTTCCACGCAACTTTCAGAAACAGCACAGGACTGCCCAGTTTCTGTGCGCATGCGTGCGGAGCGCGCGCAGGTCTACACTTTGTGTAGCCGTTAGCGTTGAGGCTAATGATTACCTTCTTCTGGTAGAGAAGGAAAGGCTTCCCACAAAAACCTTCTCAATGAAATGTTAACTGCAAAGTAGCCTATGCCAGCTTGGCAGAATTATATCATCATTATTTGCATCAATCCAGTGGCCATTTGTTTTGCAAACTCCGCAATCACATGAGCGCTACAGCAACACCGCTTAACCAAACAAAGGTCTCTTCCTGGCGCACACTTGCGTTTAAAGGGTAACTACACCCCAAAATCGATATGTCTTCAATTTTTCCCAGACCTCAAAAGTGGTCTCCTGCTAGGGTTTTAAATGTTGTCGTGGACATAGAACATCCAATCGTGTTATATTTCGATTAAAAAGGTGTGCTTTTGAGAGCGAAAACCTGGAGAAGCAGGGATAAACGGTAAACCGGGAAATGTAAACGGAGGAGAGGGGGATTTTTTTTTGGGGGGGGGGGTCAGGCAAAACATTGAAGGGATTTTACAGGGCCCTAATGGACGACAGACATTGACAGTCTAAAAACAAATGCTGAATGTAGTGCCTACATTTCGAGGGAAACGCACTGTCCATGATTGGATTTGATCAGGGCAGGGCAGCACTAACAAACTGCATGTAGTCCAATAAAAAGACACAACATTATTAGGGCGATAAATAAAAGGCAGTTGCTCCACGCATGACACAAGAGTACCCTCTACTGGAGCAAAAAGCTTACAGCACCTGGTATTCCCAGGCGGTCTCCCATCCAAGTACTAACCAGGCCCGACCCTGCTTAGCTTCCGAGATCGGACGAGATCGGGCGTATTCAGGCTGGTATGGCCGTAAGCGAAGGGAACCCTCTTGGTACACTATATAAAGTCAATGTGCCGCTCATTCATCGGGAGACAGAGAAATGTCCACGTTGTGACACACTGACAAAGCTCAAACCTTGCTTACATTTCCTTTCCAGCCCATATATTTCACTCTTGTGGGGGGGGGAGAGGGCATATCCTATGTTCACACTTATGACAACTTCATGGACTAGGGCCCTATATAATACGGAATCACGGAATCCAGACTTTAAACCGAAATTCAACAATATTCAAAAATGTTTTGAACTAAGGAGGAAATCAACTAAATCCTTTCAACTTGTTAGAAAATGCATTCATTTGCCCAAGAGAATCATTAGACATCAACAAAATGCATCAGTGATTCGTATTTCCACGCAACTTTCAGAAACAGCACAGGACTGCCCAGTTTCTGTGCGCATGCGTGCGGAGCGCGCGCAGGTCTACACTTTGTGTAGCCGTTAGCGTTGAGGCTAATGATTACCTTCTTCTGGTAGAGAAGGAAAGGCTTCCCACAAAAACCTTCTCAATGAAATGTTAACTGCAAAGTAGCCTATGCCAGCTTGGCAGAATTATATCATCATTATTTGCATCAATCCAGTGGCCATTTGTTTTGCAAACTCCGCGCTCAAACAAAGGTCTCTTCCTGGCGCACACTTGCGTTTAAAGGGTAACTACACCCCAAAATCGATATGTCTTCAATTTTTCCCAGACCTCAAAAGTGGTCTCCTGCTAGGGTTTTAAATGTTGTCGTGGACATAGAACATCCAATCGTGTTATATTTCGATTAAAAAGGTGTGCTTTTGAGAGCGAAAACCTGGAGAAGCAGGGATAAACGGTAAACCGGGAAATGTAAAAGGAGGAGAGGGGGAATTTTTTTGGGGGGGGGGGTCAGGCAAAACATTGAAGGGATTTTACAGGGCCCTAATGGACGACAGACATTGACAGTCTAAAAACAAATGCTGAATGTAGTGCCTACATTTCGAGGGAAACGCACTGTCCATGATTGGATTTGATCAGGGCAGGGCAGCACTAACAAACTGCATGTAGTCCAATAAAAAGACACAACATTATTAGGGCGATAAATAAAAGGCAGTTGCTCCACGCATGACACAAGAGTACCCTCTACTGGAGCAAAAAGCTTACAGCACCTGGTATTCCCAGGCGGTCTCCCATCCAAGTACTAACCAGGCCCGACCCTGCTTAGCTTCCGAGATCGGACGAGATCGGGCGTATTCAGGCTGGTATGGCCGTAAGCGAAGGGAACCCTCTTGGTACACTATATAAAGTCAATGTGCCGCTCATTCATCGGGAGACAGAGAAATGTCCACGTTGTGACACACTGACAAAGCTCAAACCTTGCTTACATTTCCTTTCCAGCCCATATATTTCACTCTTGTGGGGGGGGGGGAGGGCATATCCTATGTTCACACTTATGACAACTTCATGGACTAGGGCCCTATATAATACGGAATCACGGAATCCAGACTTTAAACCGAAATTCAACAATATTCAAAAATGTTTTGAACTAAGGAGGAAATCAACTAAATCCTTTCAACTTGTTAGAAAATGCATTCATTTGCCCAAGAGAATCATTAGACATCAACAAAATGCATCAGTGATTCGTATTTCCACGCAACTTTCAGAAACAGCACAGGACTGCCCAGTTTCTGTGCGCATGCGTGCGGAGCGCGCGCAGGTCTACACTTTGTGTAGCCGTTAGCGTTGAGGCTAATGATTACCTTCTTCTGGTAGAGAAGGAAAGGCTTCCCACAAAAACCTTCTCAATCAAATGTTAACTGCAAAGTAGCCTATGCCAGCTTGGCAGAATTATATCATCATTATTTGCATCACATGAGCGCTACAGCAACACCGCTTAACCAAACAAAGGTCTCTTCCTGGCGCACACTTGCGTTTAAAGGGTAACTACACCCCAAAATCGATATGTCTTCAATTTTTCCCAGACCTCAAAAGTGGTCTCCTGCTAGGGTTTTAAATGTTGTCGTGGACATAGAACATCCAATCGTGTTATATTTCGATTAAAAAGGTGTGCTTTTGAGAGCGAAAACCTGGAGAAGCAGGGATAAACGGTAAACCGGGAAATGTAAACGGAGGAGAGGGGGATTTTTTTTTGGGGGGGGGGGTCAGGCAAAACATTGAAGGGATTTTACAGGGCCCTAATGGACGACAGACATTGACAGTCTAAAAACAAATGCTGAATGTAGTGCCTACATTTCGAGGGAAACGCACTGTCCATGATTGGATTTGATCAGGGCAGGGCAGCACTAACAAACTGCATGTAGTCCAATAAAAAGACACAACATTATTAGGGCGATAAATAAAAGGCAGTTGCTCCACGCATGACACAAGAGTACCCTCTACTGGAGCAAAAAGCTTACAGCACCTGGTATTCCCAGGCGGTCTCCCATCCAAGTACTAACCAGGCCCGACCCTGCTTAGCTTCCGAGATCGGACGAGATCGGGCGTATTCAGGCTGGTATGGCCGTAAGCGAAGGGAACCCTCTTGGTACACTATATAAAGTCAATGTGCCGCTCATTCATCGGGAGACAGAGAAATGTCCACGTTGTGACACACTGACAAAGCTCAAACCTTGCTTACATTTCCTTTCCAGCCCATATATTTCACTCTTGTGGGGGGGGGAGAGGGCATATCCTATGTTCACACTTATGACAACTTCATGGACTAGGGCCCTATATAATACGGAATCACGGAATCCAGACTTTAAACCGAAATTCAACAATATTCAAAAATGTTTTGAACTAAGGAGGAAATCAACTAAATCCTTTCAACTTGTTAGAAAATGCATTCATTTGCCCAAGAGAATCATTAGACATCAACAAAATGCATCAGTGATTCGTATTTCCACGCAACTTTCAGAAACAGCACAGGACTGCCCAGTTTCTGTGCGCATGCGTGCGGAGCGCGCGCAGGTCTACACTTTGTGTAGCCGTTAGCGTTGAGGCTAATGATTACCTTCTTCTGGTAGAGAAGGAAAGGCTTCCCACAAAAACCTTCTCAATGAAATGTTAACTGCAAAGTAGCCTATGCCAGCTTGGCAGAATTATATCATCATTATTTGCATCAATCCAGTGGCCATTTGTTTTGCAAACTCCGCGCTCAAACAAAGGTCTCTTCCTGGCGCACACTTGCGTTTAAAGGGTAACTACACCCCAAAATCGATATGTCTTCAATTTTTCCCAGACCTCAAAAGTGGTCTCCTGCTAGGGTTTTAAATGTTGTCGTGGACATAGAACATCCAATCGTGTTATATTTCGATTAAAAAGGTGTGCTTTTGAGAGCGAAAACCTGGAGAAGCAGGGATAAACGGTAAACCGGGAAATGTAAACGGAGGAGAGGGGGATTTTTTTTTGGGGGGGGGGGTCAGGCAAAACATTGAAGGGATTTTACAGGGCCCTAATGGACGACAGACATTGACAGTCTAAAAACAAATGCTGAATGTAGTGCCTACATTTCGAGGGAAACGCACTGTCCATGATTGGATTTGATCAGGGCAGGGCAGCACTAACAAACTGCATGTAGTCCAATAAAAAGACACAACATTATTAGGGCGATAAATAAAAGGCAGTTGCTCCACGCATGACACAAGAGTACCCTCTACTGGAGCAAAAAGCTTACAGCACCTGGTATTCCCAGGCGGTCTCCCATCCAAGTACTAACCAGGCCCGACCCTGCTTAGCTTCCGAGATCGGACGAGATCGGGCGTATTCAGGCTGGTATGGCCGTAAGCGAAGGGAACCCTCTTGGTACACTATATAAAGTCAATGTGCCGCTCATTCATCGGGAGACAGAGAAATGTCCACGTTGTGACACACTGACAAAGCTCAAACCTTGCTTACATTTCCTTTCCAGCCCATATATTTCACTCTTGTGGGGGGGGGAGAGGGCATATCCTATGTTCACACTTATGACAACTTCATGGACTAGGGCCCTATATAATACGGAATCACGGAATCCAGACTTTAAACCGAAATTCAACAATATTCAAAAATGTTTTGAACTAAGGAGGAAATCAACTAAATCCTTTCAACTTGTTAGAAAATGCATTCATTTGCCCAAGAGAATCATTAGACATCAACAAAATGCATCAGTGATTCGTATTTCCACGCAACTTTCAGAAACAGCACAGGACTGCCCAGTTTCTGTGCGCATGCGTGCGGAGCGCGCGCAGGTCTACACTTTGTGTAGCCGTTAGCGTTGAGGCTAATGATTACCTTCTTCTGGTAGAGAAGGAAAGGCTTCCCACAAAAACCTTCTCAATGAAATGTTAACTGCAAAGTAGCCTATGCCAGCTTGGCAGAATTATATCATCATTATTTGCATCAATCCAGTGGCCATTTGTTTTGCAAACTCCGCGCTCAAACAAAGGTCTCTTCCTGGCGCACACTTGCGTTTAAAGGGTAACTACACCCCAAAATCGATATGTCTTCAATTTTTCCCAGACCTCAAAAGTGGTCTCCTGCTAGGGTTTTAAATGTTGTCGTGGACATAGAACATCCAATCGTGTTATATTTCGATTAAAAAGGTGTGCTTTTGAGAGCGAAAACCTGGAGAAGCAGGGATAAACGGTAAACCGGGAAATGTAAACGGAGGAGAGGGGGATTTTTTTTTGGGGGGGGGGGGTCAGGCAAAACATTGAAGGGATTTTACAGGGCCCTAATGGACGACAGACATTGACAGTCTAAAAACAAATGCTGAATGTAGTGCCTACATTTCGAGGGAAACGCACTGTCCATGATTGGATTTGATCAGGGCAGGGCAGCACTAACAAACTGCATGTAGTCCAATAAAAAGACACAACATTATTAGGGCGATAAATAAAAGGCAGTTGCTCCACGCATGACACAAGAGTACCCTCTACTGGAGCAAAAAGCTTACAGCACCTGGTATTCCCAGGCGGTCTCCCATCCAAGTACTAACCAGGCCCGACCCTGCTTAGCTTCCGAGATCGGACGAGATCGGGCGTATTCAGGCTGGTATGGCCGTAAGCGAAGGGAACCCTCTTGGTACACTATATAAAGTCAATGTGCCGCTCATTCATCGGGAGACAGAGAAATGTCCACGTTGTGACACACTGACAAAGCTCAAACCTTGCTTACATTTCCTTTCCAGCCCATATATTTCACTCTTGTGGGGGGGGGAGAGGGCATATCCTATGTTCACACTTATGACAACTTCATGGACTAGGGCCCTATATAATACGGAATCACGGAATCCAGACTTTAAACCGAAATTCAACAATATTCAAAAATGTTTTGAACTAAGGAGGAAATCAACTAAATCCTTTCAACTTGTTAGAAAATGCATTCATTTGCCCAAGAGAATCATTAGACATCAACAAAATGCATCAGTGATTCGTATTTCCACGCAACTTTCAGAAACAGCACAGGACTGCCCAGTTTCTGTGCGCATGCGTGCGGAGCGCGCGCAGGTCTACACTTTGTGTAGCCGTTAGCGTTGAGGCTAATGATTACCTTCTTCTGGTAGAGAAGGAAAGGCTTCCCACAAAAACCTTCTCAATCAAATGTTAACTGCAAAGTAGCCTATGCCAGCTTGGCAGAATTATATCATCATTATTTGCATCAATCCAGTGGCCATTTGTTTTGCAAACTCCGCAATCACATGAGCGCTACAGCAACACCGCTTAACCAAACAAAGGTCTCTTCCTGGCGCACACTTGCGTTTAAAGGGTAACTACACCCCAAAATCGATATGTCTTCAATTTTTCCCAGACCTCAAAAGTGGTCTCCTGCTAGGGTTTTAAATGTTGTCCCAATCGTGTTATATTTCGATTAAAAAGGTGTGCTTTTGAGAGCGCAAACCTGGAGAAGCAGGGATAAACGGTAAACCGGGAAATGTAAACGGAGGAGAGGGGGAATTTTTTTGGGGGGGGTCAGGCAAAACATTGAAGGGATTTTACAGGGCCCTAATGGACTAAATTAATAAATAAAATAACAGTTGTTCCATCACGAAATGGATCAAGAATACACTATTGGAGCAAGAAGCGTTCAGCAACTGATATTTTTCTGCTGTTTTCAGCGATCTATTTTTTTATTTGGAAAAAGTATAAGGAGGACAAGTATAGTGAGAAGTAGCCATGTAACACATAAAAGTTGATGTATGTTCATTTTGCTTACATTTACAGTACATTTAGGCTATTTGTATATTTTCAACTAGTGGGCAATATAAGTACTTGACTTCTAACAAATTCTATTATTTCATAAGGCAGTCAATATTCAACAATTGCCTGGTTATGTATTATAGTATCATATTAGCAATTTTAGCCTTGACATGAGCACAAACAGGAAAATGACACATAAATAACATGAAAGTAGGCTATGAACATCCAAGTTTGAGGTCACTTAGCTCACACGATTATTCTCTTTTGACAACCTTAGGGGGTGCACTGTTCCTGGAGGTACTGCAATACCAGGTCGATGTGTGGAATGCACGGGGCAAGCCCCTATTCCATCTCACCGCAGTGCTGTCAGGCCGTGGCCGCCGGGACCTTAGGTGTTGTGGGGGTCTCGACCCCCCTTTGCCTGGGGTCGAGGCCCCCTTTCTTCTCTACCACCCCAGAGCATCAGTGGCAACCAAAACCACTGCCTGGGTGTTGGTCTCTACCCGTTTTCCTACCAGCAGGTTGCAGGAGGACCTTCAGACGCCATATAGCATGAGCATTAGGGGGCATTCTCTTACACAGCCTTGAGGTGTGTTGGGGCATTGTGCTGTTGTAAATCAAATTATAGTCTCACTAAGCGCAAACCAGATATAATGACTTATCGCTGCAGAATGCTGTGGTAGCCATCTATGGTCATTACAATTGATGAGATACGTCAATTAATTTGTCGAATATACATTTGAAGACATTTGAATATCATTTAATATTGCATGAAATGTACAAAAGTCCGCTGAACGTGTCATTCGTAAAATTTTAATGTTATATACCATAAAATTGTATTCGTGTTCGTTGAGGTAGCGTGGCCGAGTGGTCTAAGGCGCTGGATTTAGGCTCCAGTCATTTCGATGGCGTGGGTTCGAATCCCACCGCTGCCAGAAACTGTCTTTTTTTTCATTTTGAAAAATCTATGCAAAACGGACATTACAGACTACTTAACCTTGACGTCATTTCAACTGCAACCTTTTATGGTGTTGCTGTATGATTTGTGGATTATGCAATTGCTCCCTCATGTTGTGCATGTATCATAGTACATACAGTCTAGCATTTGAAAAAGGTTAACGAGTCTTTTTCTGGAGGCAGAACTGAGTGATGTCACCTGATATAGGCAGTGGTGTAAAGTACTAAAGTAAAAATACTTTAAATACTCCTTAAGTCGTTTTTTGGGGTATCTGTACTTTACTTTACTATTTATATTTTTGCGAACTTTTACTTTTACATCACTACATTCCTAAAGAAAATAATGTACTTTTTACTCCATACATTTTCCCTGACACCCAAAAGTACTCGTTACATTTTGACATAAATGGACCAAATCACACACATCAAGAGAACTTCCTTCTTCATCTCTACTGCCTCTGATCTGACTCACTAAACACAAATGCTTTGTTTGTAATTATGTCTGAGGTTGGAGTGTGCCCCTTGCTGTCCGTCAATAATTGTTTTACTTTAGTGCGGAGCCCCTAGTCCCACTGTACAAAGGAGTCCCAACTCCCACACATGCAGTGACCACACCCAGTATAACCAGCGTGTCCAGAGATGCAACCTCTCTTATCATCACTCAGTGCCTGGGATAACCTCCACTGTACCCGCACCTCACCATACGCCTCTCTGCACATTATTCCCTGAATCTATTCTACCACACCCAGAAATCTGCTCCTTTTATTCTCTGTCCCCAAAGCACTAGACTACCAGTTTTGCTAGCCTTTAGCCGTACCCTCATCCTACTCCTCCTCTGTTCCTCGGGTGATGTGGAGGCTAACCCAGGCCCTGCGTGTCCCCAGGCACTGTCATTTGGTTTCATGCATCTCAACATCAGAAGCCTCCTCCCTAAGTTTTTTTTACTCACTGCTTTAGCACACTCCGCCAACCCTGATGTCCTTGCCATGTCTGAATCCTGGCTGAGGAAGGCCACCAACATTTCTGAGATTTCCATACCCAACTACAACGTTTTCCGTCAAGATAGAACTGTCATACTTTCCAGGTCTTTGCCCAAACAGTTCGAGCTTCTAATTTAAAAAATGAATCTCTCCTGAAATAAGTCTCTCACTGTTGCCATCTGTTATAGACCCCCCTCAGCTCCCAGCTGTGCCCTGGACACTATATGTGAATTGATTGCCCCCCATCTGTCTTCAGAGTTCGTTCTGTTAGGTGACCTAAACTGGGATATGCTTAACACCCCAGTAGCCTTACAATCTAAGCTAGATGCCCTCAATCTCACACAAATTATCAAGGTAACCACCAGGAACAACCCTAAATCTGTAAACATGTGCACCCTCATAGATATTATCCTGACCAACTTGCCCTCCAAATAAACCTCCGCTGTTTTGAATCAGGATCTGAGCGATCACTGCCTCATTGCCTGCATCCGCTATGGGTCCGCTGTAAAACGACCACCCCTCATCACTGTCAAACGCTCCCTAAAACACTTTTGCGAGCAGGCCTTTCTAATCGACCTGGCCCGGGTATCCTGGAAGGATATTGACCTCATCCCGTCAGTCGAGGATGCCTGGTAGTTCTTTAAAAGTAATTTCCTCACCATCTTAAATAAGCATGCCCCATTCAAAACAATGTAGAACTAAGAACAGATATAGCCCTTGGTTCACTCCAGACCTGACTGCCCTTGATCAGCAAAAAAACATCCTGTGGCGGACTGCAATAGCATCGAATAGTCCCGCGATATGCAACTGTTCAGGGAAGTCAGGAACCAATACACACAGTCAGTCAGGAAAGCAAAGGCTAGCTTTTTCAAACAGAAATTTGCATCCTGTAGCTCTAACTACAAACATTTTGGGACACTGTAAAGTCCATGGAGAATAAGAGCACCTCCTCCCAGCTGCCCACTGCACTACAGCTATGTAACACGGTCACCACTGATAAATCCATGATAATCAAAAATTTCAATAAGCATTTCTCTACGGCTGGCCATGCTTTCCTCCTGGCTACCCCAACCCCGGCCAACAGCTCCGCACCCCTCGCAGCTACTTGCCCAATCCTCCCCAGCTTCTCCTTCACCCAAATAAAGATAGCAGATGTTCTGAAAGAGCTGCAAAACCTGGACCCGTGCAAATCAGCTGGGCTAGACCATCTGGACCCTCTCTTTCTAAAATTATCCACTGCCATTGTTGCAACCCTTATTACCAGTCTGTTCAAACTCTCTGTCGTATCGTCCGAGATCCCCAAAGATTGGAAAGCTGCAGCGGTCATCCCCCTCTTCAAAGGGGGTGACACTCTAGACCTAAACTGTTATAGACCTATATCCATCCCGCTCTGCCTTTCTAAAGTCTTCGAAAGCCAAGTTAATAAACAGATCACTGACCATTTCAAATCCCAACGTACCTTCTCCACTGTGCAATCCGGTTTCCGAGCTGGTCATGGGTGCACCTCAGTCATGCTCAATGTACTAAACGATATCATAACCACCATCGATAAAAGACAGTACTGTCCAGCTGTCTCCACCGACCTGGCCAAAGCTTTCGACTCTGTCAATCACTGTATTCTTATCGGCAGACTCAATAGCCTTGGTTTCTCAAATGACTGCCTCGCCTGGTTCATCAACTACTTCTCAGACAGAGTTCAGTGTGTCAAATCGGAGGGCCTGTTGTCCGGACCTCTGGCAGTCTCTATGGGGGTACCACAGGGTTCAATTCCCGGGTTGACTCTTTTCTCTGTATATATCAACGATGTCGCTCTTGTTGCGGGTGATTCCCTGATCCATCTCTACGCAGACGACACCATTCTGTATACATCTGGCCTTTCTTTGGACACTGTGTTTTAACTAACCTCCAAACGAGCATCAATGCCATACAACACTCCTTCCGTGGTCTCCAACTTCTCTTAAATGCCAGTAAAACCAAATTCATGCTTTCAACCGTTTGCTGCCCATACCCACCCGCCAGCCCGACTAGCATCACTACTCTGGACGGTTCTGACCTAGAATACGTGGACAACTACAAATACCTAGGTGTCTGGCTAGACGGTAAACTCTCCTTCCAGACTCATATCAAACATCTCGAATCCAAAACCAAATCTAGAATCGGCTTTCTATTTCGCAACTAAGCCTCCTTCACTCACGCCGCCAAACTTACCCTAGTAAAACTGACTATCCTACCGATCCTCGACTTCGGCGATGTCATCTACAAAATAGCTTCCAATACACTAATTAGCAAATTGGATGTAGTCTATCACAGTGCCATCCGTTTTGTTACCAAAGCACCTTATACCACCAACCACTGCGACCTGTATGCTCTAGTCAGCTGGCCCTCGCTACATATTCGTCGCCAGACCCGCTGGCTCCAGGTCATCTATAAGTCTATGGTAGGTAAAGCTCCGCCTTATCTCAGCTCACTGATCACGATAACAACACCCACCCGTAGCACGCGCTCCAGCAGGTATATCTCGCTGGTCATCCGTAAAGCCAACACCTCCTTTGGCCGCCTTTCCTTCCAGTTCTCTGCTGCCAGTGACTGGAACGAATTGCAAAAATCGCTGAAGCTGGAGACTTACATTTCCCTCCCTAACTTTAAATTTCAGCTATCTGAGCAGCTAACCGATCGCTGCAGCTGTACATAGTCCATCTGTAAATAGCCCGCCCAATCCATTTGCACACACTGTATATAGACTTTCTTTTTTTCTATTATGTTATTGACTGTACGCTTGTTTATTCCATGTGTAACTCGGCGTTGATGTTTCTGTTGCAGTGCTTTGATTTATCTTGGCCAGGTCGCAGTTGTAAATGAGAACTTGTTCTCAACTAGCTTACCTGGTTAAATAAAGGTGAAAGAAAAAAGAAAAGAAAAAAAAAAGAAAAAAAGAAAATCTGCTTTAATTAATGTAAGGAATTAGAAATGGATTGTACTTTTACTTTTGATACTTAAGTATATTTAAAACCAAACCCTTTTAGACGTTTACTCAAGTAGTATTTTACTAGGTGACTTTCACTTTTACTTGAGTCATTTTCTATTAAGGTATCTTTACTTTTACTCAAGTATGACAATTGAGTAATTTTTCCACCACTTGTAAAACCAATTTTTGGTCTTAATTTAAGGTTAGGTTTATGCATTAGGGTTAGCAGTGTGGTCACGGTACGGGTTAAGGTTAGGGTTAGGCTAAAAATCAGATTTGATGACTTTCTGTCCCATTGTCACAAAACGACAAACAGTTGTGTTTAGTAAGGCTTTATTTCTGTTCATGTCATTCAGCAAAACATATTATTTAATAACTGTTTCATATTGCAATATTTGAATTGAAGAAAATTGGAAGAGCACTGGGAGCAATTAAATATTTCTCAGATACACACCATAAACATAAAAACTATTCTTAATACAAAATAGTAATTGGCATTCAACATAGAAAGGCTTTCTCTTTTTCCCAAAAGCTTATAAAATGACTATGACTGGTTGATTTAATCCTACAGACTAAATGTGAATCACAACAAATCCCTCACCAAAGAAGATGAGGGGGGGGAGCATGCATTATTATGAATGACAATCAACATATTTATATATATATACAGCACCAGTCAAAAGTTTGGACACACCTACTCATTCAAGTGTTGTTCTTTATTTTTATTTATTTTTCATATTTTCTACATTGTATAATAATAGTGAAGACATCAGAACTATGAAATAACACATGGAATCACGTAGTAACCATAAAAGTGCTAAACAAATCAAAATACATTTTATATTTGAGATTCTTCAAAGTAGCCACCGTTTGCCTTGATGACAGCTTTGCACACTCCTGGCATTCTCTCAATCAGCTTCACCTGGAATGCTTTTCCAACAGCTGAGCACTTGTTGGCTGCTTTTCCTACACTCTGCGGTCCGACTCATCCCAAACCAAACCATCTCAAATTGGTTGAGGTCGGGGGATTGTAGAGGCCAGGTCATCTGATGCCACACTCCATCACTCTCCTTCTTGGTTAAATAGCCCTTACACAGCCTGGAAGTGTGTTAGGTCATTGTCCTGTTGAAAAACAAATGATAGTCCCACTATGCACAAGCCAGATGGAATGGCGTATCGCTGCAGAGTGCTGTGGTAGCCATGCTGGTTAAGTGTGCATTAAATTCTAAATTAATCACAGACATTGTCACCAGCAAAGCACCCCCACACCCTCACACCTCCTCCTCCATGCTTCATGGTGGGAACCACACATGCGGAGATCATCCATTCACCTACTCTGCGTTTCACAAAGACACACCAGTCTTCTCAATTTGGTTGATCTCCATATGTGATATTTCATAGTTTTGATGTCTTCACTATTATTGTACAATGTAAAAATAAAGAAAAACCCTTGAATGAGTAGGTGTGTCTAAACATTTGACTGGGACTGTATATATATATATATATATATATATATATATATACAGTATATAAACATCAATGCAAAGAGGAATCCTTTTTACTAAAACTAAAATGTTAAATTTCTAATTTCACAGAAAGTCATACCATGTAGTACTTTTTAAGTCTGTACTGTACTGTACTGTATTCACATTATGATTCTCTGGTTCAATATATTAGAACCTCTTTCTCAAGAAAATAAACCCAGAGATATGATATACTCCGCCCTATGGAAGGCAATAGGGTTTGAACAAAGCACCATATTATTTCAAATATTCTACATACTATACATTTGATAATCATCCATCTACAGCCTTAGTCAACTGTATGATAACATGATATACCATGATAAACATTATAGAAGGGAGGAGTTGCTAGCATTAGGTCAACAGTATGTGTTATATTCATGTGGTCTTCTATGTGTATCTAGATGTACACTATGCATGCTTTCTATCATTGCTTTTAGCTTGATGTAAGGCCAAGACCATAGGTGTCCAGAAAGGCGGCTAACAAATAAAACGTATTAGTGAGTGCATTAGCTGTGTTTGATTTGGGTTGGGTCTTAGTGGGCTGTTACTTAAGTTTTAGCCACAGTAGCTACCTAGTGATCCCAGGGCCAGGAGCAAAGTAGGAGGACAGCCAGGCTGAACCCCAACACCAGCAGGAGCAGGGGAACAGTCCGAGAGGGGCCTAGGGGGGAGGGCCTGGAGCGGGATGGTCGGGACCGTATGTACTGGTCCACTGAGTCCCCCAGGCTGTAGCGTCTGGGGCAGTAGCCCAGGTCTCGACGGGCCTTCTCGATCTTGAAGGTGTGGCTCACTGCAATGTTCCTCACCTAAGAGGATGCAGAAAAGATTCAGGGAAATGGTTGTTAGGTACCTGACTGTCTCTGCATTCAACAAAGTTAACTGTCTTGGTTGTTAAGACTTGACCCGTTGGTTAAAGCAGAAACAGACTGGCACCCAACACCCAGTTAAAGGAAATAGAGTTAAACAAGCTGTTAAGGAGAAGAGTGTTAGTGGTCTGTACTGTGCCCCTGTCTCTCGCCCCCACCTCTTTGCCATGAAGGCAGCTTAACAAACTCAACAGCACTCCTTCACTCTTGCCCAATCAGGGTGCTCTGAGATGGGCATAGCGCTCAGTACAGCCTGGGAGGCAGGTTAGGAGCTCTGGAGCTTCAAGGGAGTTTGACTCCATGCTAATGTCTTTGAATAACCTCAGTTTATCAACATCCTGCCCCCCCGTGTGAAGGATGTCTCGCTGGTCCCTATATCCCCTTACTGCACAGAGGATACGATGTCTGCATGGAAAATACCTGTAGTGACAGAAGCTCTCAGACAAACCCGGTGGCTCAGTGTAACACAGAGATTCAACAAGTTTCCTATTGTCTCGCTGGGGTAAATCCATTTTAATTCACTTTTTGACAGCACCCCTTTTGATGTGAACGAAACCTTCCATACATATTTGCCTTCCATACAAGTTCTCAGAAAGATACTTTTTGAACCTGAATGTAAAAACATTCAAGATATAAAGTTGCTCCAAGTTGCCCCCTTTTGCACACCCCACCATACCATGAGACATCCATGTCTTCATCACTGGAAAAGATAAACGGTTGAGATTCAAATAATTTAAAAGCTCATGAACAGGATTTCAAACTATTGAATAATAATAATAATAATGTTTTTTTATAATATATTTTTCTATTTCTTAACCATTAATGTCAATTGTCTAAATATCTGCATATGTTGCGGTTCAGACCCTATTTACATAATCTGAGATTTTTGTGTTGTGCCCACCATTAAAAACTATACTTTTGAAAGAAATTATGAAATAGTTTGACAACCCTTTTCATAAGCTTTTAAATAATATCAATCTCAACCGTTTATCTTTTCCAGTGATGAAGACATGGATGTCTCATGGTATGGTCTGGTATGCTTAACCTTGAACACTTTTACACTATATATACAAAGGTATGTGGACACCCCTTCAAAATAGTGGATTTGGCTATTTCAGCCACACCTGTTGCTGACAGGTGTGTAAAATTCAGCATACAGCCATGCAATCTCCACAGACAAACATTGGCAGTAGAATGGCCTTACTGAAGAGCTCAGTGACTTTCAACGTTGCATCATCATAGGATGCCACCTTTCCAATAAGTCAGTTCGTCAAATTTATTCCCTGCAAGAACTGTAAGTGCTGTTATTGTGAAGTGGAAACGTCTAGGAGCAACAACGGCTCAGCCACAAAGTGGTAGGCCACAAAAGCTCACCGAACGGTACCGCCGAGTGCTGAAGTGTGTAGCGCATATAAATCTTTTGTCCTCGGTTGCAACACTCACTACCGAGTTCCAAACTGTCTCTGGAAGCAACGTCAGCACAATAACTATTCGTCTGGAGCTTCATGAAATGGGTTTCCATGGCCCATGCAAACATGTATGGAATGTTGTGTTTAAAACAACAGCGATTGAATTCAAATGGATTTACCCTTTAGAGACTTAGCATGTATGTATCTCTGTACACCTGTCTGTCTCTGACGGACCACTGACTGCTGTCTCCTGTTAGCCCAGCAACAGGACCGTTGAGCAGAGTAGTGATGTTGTCCAGTAATGGTTCAGGTTAGGAGATAACCCTAAAGCAAGGGAACTAGTTGGTGTTGAGCCTGCAATGAGGTCAGTTCCTGTGTCCCCAGTGTTGAACTTCCTGACCCAGTCAATAGGGGTAGATGTTGGCTCTAAGCACAGATCTAGGATTACCTTACTGTAAGTCACAGACAATCCTATGAGGAGTAAAATAATGTCTGACCCTGGATCAGTGATTATGGGGAAACTTCTCCCTACTCCATCCCACCCTTCCAGGAGAAATACACACAACAGGCTAATATTTTATTCACAGGACAATTATCGATCTCCCGGTGGCAGCCGCCAGAATGTCTGACTGAAGCAGCTCCTGGACCAGCAGCCCTGTGGGTACGGCTTTGGTTTCTGTCTCATCACACATTCATGAAGTAATACCTTCTTGGGTACGACAGATAGCAGCTCCTACTACAAACAGCTCCTCGGGCCCTCCTCAGTGCCAGGGCAGGATGTATGCAATACTACTGCCATCAGTATGGCTGCTTTCCATTCCAAAAACATATTTTTCTACCTCCTTTTACAGACCTTGAAAGGTCGGAGATGTGTGACATCAGATCTGGGTTCAAATACTATTTCAACTATCTTAATTACTTTCACATACATTTGAAGTAAGTATTCAGATATATTTCATTTGAAAAGACAAGTCATCAGTTCCTCTCCTGACTGCATCTCAATAGTCTCATCAATGGTCTCATCAGTTCCTCTCCTGACTGCATCTCAATGGTCTCATCAGTTCCTATCCTGACTGCATCTCAATGGTCTCATCAGTTCCTCTCCTGACTGCATCTCAATGGTCTCATCAGTTCCTCTCCTGACTGCATCTCAATGGTCTCATCAGTTCCTCTCCTGACTGCATCTCAATGGTCTCATCAGTTCCTCTCCTGACTGCATCTAATTGGTCTCATCAGTTCCTCTCCTGACTGCATCTCAATGGTCTCGTCAGTTCCTCTCCTGACTGCATCTCAATGGTCTCGTCAGTTCCTCTCCTGACTGCGTCTCAATGGTCTCATCAGTTCCTCTCCTGACTGCATCTCAATGGTCTCGTCAGTTCCTCTCCTGACTGCATCTCAATGGTCTCGTCAGTTCCTCTCCTGACTGCGTCTCAATGGTTTCATCAGTTCCTCTCCTGACTGCTTCTAAATGGGCTCATCAGTTCCTCTCCTGACTGCTTCTAAATGGGCTCATCAGTACCTCTCTTGGCAAACAGTATAAAGAAGCATCGTTTCTCCATCTTCCAACGAATTCATGAAATCTCTCATTTTTGATTGACCCTGATCCAACAACGTTTTCTTGCAAGTGTGGTGAGGAAGGTTGGTCCTCACATCAGTGCTTGGCTGCAATGTAAAACTGAGAAGGGAGAAAGGAGGAAAGAAGAAGAATGGGTAAAAAGGCAGAGTAAAAATGGGTGAGAAGTGAGAAGAGGGGTTAGGTGTAGAGGTGTAGAGGTGTTAGGTGTAGAAAGCGCTATGAAAGCGTTATGAAGGTAGGTAGGTAGGCAGGTAGGCAGCCAGGCAGGCAGGTACATATAGATAGGTATGTAAGTAGTAGATAGGTACTGTAGATACATAGCTGTACGCTTACCTCATTTCTGGTGAAGAGCAGAGGGATCTCCACTATTGGCCTCAGAGCCAGGTGTAAACATTCCATCAGAATGGCTGTGAAATACACACCTCAGATGAGGAGGGAAGACAGCAGCATGGCAGGTCTGAGCTACGCGCAGCGTACTATTACAACAGTTTGGCAAGTATGAAACTGGTGTGTATCCTGACAGATTGTGGCTGGTGTTGGGCATGATCAGCGTCCTGTTACAGCAGCGTGGGTATTTGTGTGTGTGCGTGCGTGTATGTGTGTGTGTGAATGCGTGCCCGTTTGTGTATCCTACCTGCTGAATAGACCAGTGAGACAGGCAAGTGTATCAACGGTCGGCTGTACCCCAGCTTCTCAAACTAGAGAGGAGGGGAAAGACAGAGGGGATATCAAAGACCAAGACAAGATAAACTATATGTGTTAATCACCCAAAGAATATATAGAGTTACTCACCAGTGGTGTTAACCATTCAAACAGGTTGACAGATTCCCCGTCATTGATGAAGTAGGCCTGTCCACTCTGAGGGAGAAAGGTTGATATTACTATGTATACACCCCCACCCCAAACACACACAGGCTTAAATATGTACAATGTCTACAAATGCCACTTGAAGGTAGAACAAACAAGTGCTGAAACGATCATTGGTATCCATGGAGATGGTGAGTAGTAGTAAACTCACAGCCACACAGTTCCTCTTGGGTGTGAGGCTCTCAGCAGCCAGGATGTGGGCCAACACCAGGTTGTCCACATGGACCCAGTTCATCTTAGCCTGGCGGTTTCCAAAGCTAAAACTGAACAACCGGCGCTCCACATTCACCTGGGGAGAGAGAAGAAGAAGTGGAGAGAGAGAGAGAGAGCAAGAGAGAGAGCAAGAGAGAGAGAGAGCAAGAGAGAGAGAGAGCAAGAGAGAGAGAGAGAGAGAGCAAAAGCGAGAGAGGGAGCAAGAGTGAGAGAGAGAGAGCAAGAGAGAGAGCAAGAGCGAGAGAGAGCAAGAGCGAGAGAGAGAGAGAGCAAGAGAGAGCAAGAGAGATACAGATACAGATACAGTCTAGGTTAGACTGTATTGTTGTGCTGAGAGTATGTCTGTTCCCATGTGAGTGTGTTTGGGGTTGTGTACGTGTGTCAAGGCATGCATGGGTTCGTGTGTGTACAATGGTCTGACATTGAGTGAGGGGAGAGGTAAACTGTATTAGGGGAAGAAAGATTAAAAGGCCTCTAAGCAGCTTTCCCTATAGTGAACCGGGAACTGCAGCATCCCAGCCCTGTTCAACCCAGCCCAGCATAGAGTATTCCTTCCCTACATTCTCCCCAGGGGAGAGAGAGAGAGGGGTGAAACAGGATACCTTAAGAGGGTCCATTAATAATATATCCTCACCAGGTACACATTCTGCCAGCCGATCTAAACCCTAAGAGAACCTCTATACCTGACAGAAGGGCAATGAGACTGGGCTGTCATTTTATTGTGCCACCCACACAATGAAATAGTACACAGACATTTATCCCTATGGTGCCGCCGTCTTGGATGGAAAGTGACAAATCAGGTGGAATGTAGAAATGTCTCAGTTCTTTTCATTGTGATTCTATGTGGTAGGTAGGTGTACGGACACTCACCATAACCCTGTGTAGGTGTCGTCTCTCTTCTGGCCCGTAGATGCCTGAGGGTCTCAGAACACAGGTCCGCAAGAGACCCCCACCTTTAAAGAAGAGAATGGCATTGAATAATGAAGTAAATCTGGCAACACTGAAAGTTTGTTACAAATGAGTTACTCCACCGTGTAATTACTTATAACTCAGTCTAGAAATGTAAATTCCACTTAACTGCAAGATAGTGTACTATGCAAATGTATGTAGGTTACTGTAATACTGTATGTAAGTAGTAGTAATAGTTCATCAACATATATAATATGCTAACCTTTGCTTCAACCTGAACCCATCTTCCAGTGTTAATATATTTCCTCTACATCCCGTCTTAATAAATGCATGAATGGTCCAGTAATGACATAGCGTCATGCTCCTAGCTTAGCTTAATATATAATGACATAGCGCCATGCTCCTAGCTTCATTTAATATATAAATAAGTGGTCATAGATAGGGGGTTAGGTTTCCCCCAAGGAGGGGCTGAAGGCATCACACCTATTTAACCAAGTACTCACTGGAATCACACTAACGCAGTAAGATAATTCCTACACACCTTTGAGAGAGATGAACTGTACATGGGTTTATGTTAATGTAAACATTGTGTGTGTATTAATGTCTCCTGTGATTCTGACTGTCAGTTTTACAGTAAGCATGTACCTGACATCTGTCTGTGACGAGAGTCTGTACTGCATGTCTGGTACTACTGCTACTAACTGTGTGTCTCTGTGTGTGTAAGTACATCCCTGTGTGTGTGTTGCTTGAGACAAAACGGTGTCAGGTGAACACTGCTCTCCAGTCTCAAGTGGCATTGTGCTTTCCAGCTCTAAATTGAACTGGTGTCAGCAGGTCCAGTTGGATTAGGTTGCACACACATGGAAAGCTTGGTTTCCAAGCCAACCTCACTCACTCACAAATACACACAAGCACACACACACACACACACACACACACACACACACACACACACACACACACACACACACACACACACACACACACACACACACACACACAGACAGAGTTTGGCTGTGGAAACATGCAGCATCCATTCATACACACTGAGAATCATAAGACAATGTCAAGGACCTGAACACACCATTTCCATTTGAGGATATCATCACTGTCTTGATGCTGTAAGTAGCCCCCATCCTATCACCTCAAGACCATGCCAGACAAAGTCACAGTGTCTCTGCCATTGACCCAGAATTAAAATAATAGATCTAATACTGTATATCTTCATTCTATTTCTAGGGTCTCTTACCTTTGAGTGAGCGTCCATTGGCTGTTAGGACCATCTGGTCAGAGATAGATTTGGTCCTGGAGTAGTGGTCTATGTGCTGGGACAGCAGAACGCATCATATATATTCATTTCAATCCATGTGTTTTATTATTTCCTAAGACATAGCCATCAGAGGACCTATTCATTGTTACTGCTGCTGCTGAGGAAAGCACAGGTAACTGCCAGAATAAAGGAAACACTTGAGTAAATGAGGAATACAAAGTATATTTAAAGCAGGAGCTTCCACACAGGTGTGGTTCCTGAGTTAATTAAGCTATTAACGTCACATCATGCTTAGGGTTATGTATAAAAATACAGAGCTGTTTTGATGGCAGTCTCAGACTGAAGTATGTAGTGAATGAGAGCAGGGGAAGAATTCAGTTTGAGTCATCAGGCAAGTGTTTTCCACCACCATCAACAAAACACCAAAATATGGAATTTCTCGTGGAAGAATGGTGTTCCATCCCTCCAATTTAGTTCCAGACACTTGTATAATCTATTCCAAGGAGCATTGAAGCTGTTCTGGCAGCTCGGAGTGGCTCAACACTCTATTAATTAATACATTTATGTTGTTGTTTCCTTTATTTGGGCAGTTACCTGTATGTCCTTCAGAAGGGGTTGCAAGATAGATGCATGTCAGAGGTGTGACACCCATACTGTACACACCACACACACTCACTCTCTCTTACACACACCCCACCAGTGTCAGGTTGACAGGCTTTGAGCCTCCAAGCTATCCTAAACTGTGTAACTCTACTCATGTGGGACTTATACAGTCATGCACAGCCATGTAAGCTGGAAGGAGTAGCTCTGGGAGAAGATTACATTCATGAGCTTCCTTTATCAGCCTGGTTCTGGATGTCATGTACACCATGTGAGCTTCAATCTCAAGGTTGACTGTAAAACATCACATAGCAAAGGTGCCCAGTCCTTTAACCAAATGTATGTACCACATGAAAAGTAAACTATCAAAAAAGATCAAAAAAGTTGTGTTTCCATCAACCCAGAGCAAACACGTATTCTATATAGACACAGTAAAGCTAGCCTGGGTAAAGCAGATAGTAAGCTGCACTCACTATCATTCAGTCTGCTTTACCCAGGCTACAGTAAAGCTGCTCCTCATTGGGACATCCTGTTCTTACTCACCATGTCCAGGGGCACACAGGGCAATGAGTCCTCGTCGCCCTCCTCTATGGGTTTGCCAGCAAACGTCACGTTGATCGTACTGGTGTAGACCAGCCTGGTGATGCCCTTCTCCACACACACTGAAACAAGCACACACACACAGACAGGGTTATCATTGGGCCAAGTCATTTAACTGACAACGCATTTTTATTTAGGAGTTTATTTCATTTTCTAAACCTGGGTCATGACTCAAAAGCCTATTAGCCCACTGAGCTCAAGCCTAGTCATGGCCTAGCTCTGGGAGTTAACACAAGTCTGTAGGTCTTGGACAAGGAGACTGTTCTACACCACCTCCAACTACATTTAGCAGGTATTTTATGGCTGCTCATATATGGCTGTACTGTTACACTGCACCCCATTAGAAGCCCTTCAACAGGTCTCTTTCACTATTTCATCATAGGGGCCAAACGTTTACACATTATTGCGAAGAAGGGCCAAAAATGTTCCACCTCCTAGGACGTCTTGTGCCTATAAAAAGGTATTTACAAACAGTATGTTGTGCAAAGATAATACTGTATGTAATGTAAAGAATGTGTTGTTCATCTAAGAAACGGTCTACCTGTCTGTGGGAGAGGGGAAGCTGATGAGTGTGACAATAGTTGAAGAGTGAGGTAAGGAGGGAGGGGAGGAAGGAGGGGAGGAAGGAGGGGAGGAGGGAGGGGAGGAAGGAGGGGAGGAGTGAGGGGAGGAAGGAGGGGAGGAGTGAGGGAAGGAGGGGAGGAGTGAGGGGAGGAAGGAGGGGAGGAGTGAGGGGAGGAAGGAGGGGAGGAGTGAGGGCAGGAGTGAGGGGAGGAAGGAGGGGAGGAGTGAGGGTAGGAGTGAGGTGAGGAGGGAGGGAGGAGTGAGGGAAGGAGGGGAGGAGTGAGGGGAGGAGTGAGGTGAGGAGGGAGGGGAGGAGGGAGGGGAGGAGTGAGGGGAGGAAGAAGAGGGTAGGAAGGAGGAGAGGAGGGAGTGGAGCTTGTTACCATTAATGACGTTGTTCGTCCCTCCGACGTTGACCGACTCCACCTGCTCTTTCCTCAGCTGTGAGACACAGAACAGAATAACTTTTAACACGGTTTGTGTGGGAACTAATGTGTAATGTGTAACTAATGTGTAACCCTAAATCCGGAACCACGGGCACCCTCTTAGATATCATCCTGACCAACTTGCCCTCTAAATACACCTTTGCTGTCTTCAACCAGGATCGGAGCGATCACTGCCTCATTGCCTGCGTCCGTAATGGGTCCGCAGTCAAACGACCACCCCTCATTACTGTCAAACGCTCCCTAAAACACTTCAGCAAGCAGGCCTTTCTAATCGACCTGGCCCGGGTATCCTGGAAGGATATTGACCTCATCCCGTCAGTAGAGGATGCCTGGTCGCTCTTCAAAAGTGCTTTCCTCACCATCTTAAATAAGCATAACCCATTCAAAAAATGTAGAACTAAGAACAGATATAGCCCTTGGTTCACCCCAGACTTGACTGCCCTTGACCAGTACAAAAACATCCTGTGGCGTTCTGCATTAGCATCGAATAGCCCCCGGGATATGCAACTTTTCAGGGAAGTCAGGAACCAATATACACAGTCAGTTAGTTTCAAACAGAAATGTGCATCCTGTAGCACTAATTCCAAAAAGTTTTGGGACACTGTAAAGTCCATGGAGAATAAGAGCACTTTGCCAAAGTGGATCCCTACAAATCAACTGGGCTATACAATCTGGTTCCTACAAATCAGCTGGGCTATACAATCTGGATCCCTACAAATCAGCTGGGCTATACAATCTGGATCCCTACAAATCAGCTGGGCTATACAATCTGGATCCCTTCAAATCAGCTGGGCTATACAATCTGGATCCCTACAAATCAGCTGGACTATACAATCTGGTTCCTACAAATCAGCTGGGCTATACAATCTGGATCCCTACAAATCAGCTGGGCTATACAATCTGGATCCCTACAAATCAGCTGGGCGACACAATCTGGATCCCTACAAATCAGCTGGGCTTTACAATCTGGATCCCTACAAATCAGATGGACTATACAATCTGGATCCCTACAAATCAGCTGGGCTATACAATCTGGATCCCTACAAATCAGCTGGGCTATACAATCTGGATCCCTACAAATCAGCTGGGCTATACAATCTGGATCCCTACAAATCAGCTAGACTATACAATCTGGATCCCTACAAATCAGCTGGGATATACAATCTGGATCCCTACAAATCAGCTGGGCTATACAATCTGGATCCCTACAAATCAGCTGGGCTATACAATCTGGATCCCTACAAATCAGCTGGGCTATACAATCTGGATCCCTACAAATCAGCTGGGCTATACAATCTGGATCCCTACAAATCAGCTGGGCTATACAATCTGGATCCCTACAAATCAGCTGGGCTATACAATCTGGATCCCTACAAATCAGCTGGGCTACACAATCTGGATCCCTACAAATCAGCTGGGCTACACAATCTGGATCCCTACAAATCAGCTGGGCGACACAATCTGGATCCCTACAAATCAGCTGGGTTATACAATCTGGATCCCTACAAATCAGCTGGACTATACAATCTGGATCCCTGCAAATCAGCTGGACTATACAATCTGGATCCCTACAAATCAGCTGGGCTATACAATCTGGATCCCTACAAATCAGCTGGGCTATACAATCTGGATCCCTACAAATCAGCTGGGCTATACATTCTGGATCCCTACAAATCAGCTGGGCTTTACAATCTGGATCCCTACAAATCAGATGGACTATACAATCTGGATCCCTACAAATCAGCTGGGCTATACAATCTGGATCCCTACAAATCAGCTGGGCTATACAATCTGGACCCTTTATAAAGTCCCTTCAAAAAGTTAGTAAATCTCCTGCTATATGACCACTGCCTTCAGCCTGTCCTTACCCACCAGCCAAACACACAGACAAGCTTTCTAAGTTACATAATCATCTCCTAGCTGACTGTAAATATTTCAGAGTGAGAGAGAGAGACTCAGTATCAGGCAGAGAGGGACTAGAGACACAGGTGATACTACAATGTGAACAGTTGAGTTTCACCAACAAAGCCTCCATTCAATATGTTATAATTTATCCTACTCTGGAACCCATAGACAGGCATCCCTTCCATCTCTGCCACACGCCACTCAAGTCGTTGCATTTAAGACAAAAGATTTACTCTGTACTGTATTCTTTGAACAGTGTTACAGGAGACCAGCGACTATGAGTGATGGTCTTTGAATTGTTTACATTCCCAGTCAGCTAAATGAATAAAGAAAGTAGAAGGGTTAAATTCTACCCTCCATCTGTTCAGGAACTCACCTGTTCTGGGCCTGACATCCCATAGGAAGCGGTGTGGAATATACAGTCGACCCCCTCACAGATCTTATACAGAGAATCATAGTCCCGGATGTCGCTCTGCAAGGGGACAAAATCAGTATTATGAAAGACAATGATATGCTGTGTTTTTTCCTCTACCCTATGACTGTACTTCACTGTTATACAGTATGTAATATAACAGTATGATAAACCATCGGATCTAACTGTCTCATGTTAGAAATAGTCAAGCCTTTGTTGTATTCATATTAGAAAGAGCGGCTCTGATATTAAAGTGTCAGTAATGTGAGGAAACATTTGACATAATTCATCCAGTTCCTGCTATGGAACTCTCCGGCGTCTTTTCACGGTGAACTATCTTGCGGGGTAAGATGACAGCTTGAACATATAGTACATGGTATGTCCATATATTAGCCAATGATTAGTAAGTACAATTAAGTTAAAGTGCCATGAAGGCTGCACCTGAAACCTGAATCAGAGCCCTGGCCTCCTTCTGTCCTAGTCAACACCTGGCACCCTCAACTAGATCACTTACCTGTGTCTTTATACCTGAGCCATGTATACCCAACCTTATTAGCCCCGTCTACCCTGGGGTATATGAGGAGAAATACTACACTAAAGACACTTGAATTTCAATGTATCCCCCTGATAACATACAGTGTTCTCTCTCTTTACTTTTTCAATTACAATCTTAACAAACCAAGTGGGGGAATTTCAAAGTAGTAATCATTCAGGAACAATGATCAAAAACAAAAGCAGTGGTGTGAAGTACTTCAGTAAAATAACTTTAAAGTACTACTTCAGTTGTTTATTGGGGATCTGTACTTTACTTTACTATTTATGTTTTGGCCAACGTTTACTTTTACTTCACTACATTCCTAAAGAAAATAATGTACTTTTTACTCCATACCTTTTCCCTGACACCCAAAAGTACTCATTACATTTTGATAGAAAAATGGTCCCAATTCATACATTTATCAAGAGAACATCCCTGGTCATCCCTACTGCCGCTGATCTGGCGGACTCACTAAACACAAATGCTTCATTTGTAAAATGATGTCTGAGTGTTGGAGTATGACCCTGGCTATCCGTCAATATATATATTTTTTTAATTGTGCCATCTGGTTTGCTTAATATACGGAATTTGAAATTGTTTATACTTTTACTTTTGAGACTTAAGTACATTTGAGCAGTTCCGTTTACTTTTGATACTTAAGTACATTTAAAACCAAATACTTTTAGACTTTTACTCAAGTAGTATTTTACTGAGTGACTTTCACTTTTACTTGAGCCATTTTCTATTAAGGTATCTTTACTTTTACTCAAATATGACAAATTAGTACTTTTTCCACCACTGAGCAAAAGGAAAGCAACGGGGGATGAATCTTAACTTTAACTTTGTCAAGCATTGATGACAGTGAGATACTAAGTAAACATTTGAAAGTTGAAAGTTAGGATTTGCCCCGAAGTGACTAGTGCGTCTACTCTACCTACCTGATGGAAGACAGTACCGTCTGGAGTATCCCACTGTGGCTTGTGAAGATCCAGCAGCACCACAGACACTCCCTGGCTGACCAGAGCTCTCCCAAGCCTCAACCCGAAATAACCTGCTCCCCCGGTCACCAGCACCCTGCCTGTCCCCATCCCTGCCCCTCTCAAGGCCTGATCAGTCACTTCATCCAGGCGGGAGGCTGGACACTCTGGGCTGCTGCACCAGGCACCCACCACCCCATTGGTCCTGTGTCGGGAGGCTGGAGTTGGGGTTGAGGTTAGGTCTGGGGCTGGTCGGCTCACCCAGGACTGGAGCTGATGGTTGAGGTGGTGGTTGTGGAGATGTCTATTAGCCTGTATACGGCACCCAGCACTTCCTGGGACAGGCAGGGGGACACAGGGGTAGGGCAGCTGCTCTACCTGGCACAGAGAGCCTCTGTTGTCCTTCATACCGGGGCCACACAACTCCATTCAGACTCCTCTTGGGATAGATGGAATTCGGAACCCTGTGAGTGACAGGGGGTTCAAATAGTAGCTACCTCATCATTACAGCTATTCTCCATAAGATACACAGTAGCCAACTTCATCGGATATAACTAACAACATTTTCTTTGCCAATTAATTTACATGAACAGACTATAAAAAAATATCAAAGAAATACTAATTCATTTGATGGAGTAATCAATAGAGTAAAGTACATGACTAAAACAAGTTTGACTGTGAGTCAGTCTGTACACTGACTCATCTCGGAGAGCGCTGCAGATACAGACACAAACTCTAGTTATTTTATCTCAAATGTCGCGTAAGAATACTAGTTCTGTGATAATATTTCCTTCTATATACAACACTGGTGATTTCCTACGACAAAGTTGAGTCGAAAGTATGGGTTTTAAACACTGATACACAGCCAAAATACGCAGATTCTAAATGTTTTATTTTCTAGTGCAATTATATTGCATATCTTACAACAGTCTTAAAAGAAACATACAATATCCCATCAACCATCTAAATAAACCAAAATATAGGCCTACCCAGTGATGCGCGGATCTGGTTGCCACATTAGTTTCCATTGTAAATTATGTCACTAAAACGACTTTGGTAAATAGGCCTACTGTACCTTTCAACGTACTGTCATGTATCTGCTTATGTCCATTGAATACATATCATTAAAAGATCCCCCTTTTTATATTTTGACACCCCTCTCGCAGGTCCCTGCAGTCTACTCTGACAACCTTGCCTGACAATCACTTGTGGCTTCACCTGAGACGCGTTACCGTAGGGTCTAGATGAAACACGCACGCTCTGACTAAGATCATGTTTCACAGGTACAAAATCAGCAAATGTACATAATACCTATTTGTCATTCCTCCTCCACAAACCTCACCCCTCTCCTAGTCCTGTCTCAACCCTGCACTTCTCAAGCGTCAACCCTTCTCCTCAAACCCCTCTGACGCCCACCCAACTCCCCGGCATCCTTCTGCAAGTGCTGGCTCAGCTGCTTGCTTCTTGATGAAACCGTAACACCTTAAAGCAGGAATCAGGCAATCAGCGGTTTAAACAATACCAAATACTTTCCCCGCTCATGTTTTGGTAAAAAGCTTAGGGTCAGGACTGGAGAAATATAACCACTCTCAAATTCAGGACTGGCAATTCATGATATCAACATTATAGTTTGATTATGTTTTGAGGCTGTATAGTGTTTGTTTACATTTACTTTGTTTACTAACACTGGGGTAAAATAAGCTTATATTTTGGGTTCTGATGGGGTATGACAGTTGAACTAAGCACATTGGACATTTCTAAGTTATATTCTTCAAGAATCAATGGGTACATATAATTAATTTACAAGTCCAAAATGGATGTAGCAACTGCACATTACCTCTTAAAATGTCATATTTACTGGGAAAGCTTTCCCAACCCTCATTCTTTCATTGTAATGTGTCATGTGTGTCGACCCAGTGCTTGGGAAGTGAACAGTATGAAGCCATGTTGACTTGTCAAAAATGTCCTTTTGACACAAAGATCCTGATGAAATGTGGGATGATTGGGTTTTCAGTGCTGTAAGCAACCTTCCGGTTAAGCAACCTTCCGGTTACTAGTCCAACGCTCAAACCACTAGGCTACCCTGCGCCCCAATAATATTCATATTAGGCATGTTCATATTTGGCATGTTCATATTAGACATGTTCATATTAGGCATGTTCATATTAGACATGTTCATATTAGACATGTTCATATTAAACATGTTCATATTAGACATGTTCATATTAGACATGTTCATATTATTTATAACAGACATCATGGAATCATTTGTTTTATTCATGTCGATATGTTGATTGGTACATAGAAACAATATAACACAATAAGGTTATTAGCTGTTTTTAGTTCAAACTAGAGAAACAATACCAAGCAGTCAGCCCTGCCTCTTTAGGCTGTACAGTGTTTGTTCACATTTACTTTTTTTTACAAACATTGGAGTAAAACAAGCTTTCTGATGGGTATGACAGTTGAAGTAAGCTCATGAGACATTTGTACAGTACATTATATTCTTCAAGAATCAATGGGTATATATAGAAATAATTTATAAGTAAAAAATGGATGTAGCAACTAAGCATTCTAGTTTTAAATTAAGAAAAGCAGAGGTTTGTCAATCTGAACAAAGCATACTGCACACCCAAATTAGGTCAAATAGAAGAACTGTGTACAGTATATGGTTAATCTGACAAAATTCATGCACACCAGTTTTAATCTCTTAACAACCACTTTCTTCTATATTGAGTCATTGAAAATCTAAATTACAAATGCGTATATAAAATCATTGAAGTCAAATTCTTGGGTTTACAGTAATCTAGTCTGTTTGGTTGATTCTTGTTGTTTCCTCTGGATTCTTCTTTTCCAAAATGATTTCCCTGTCAAAAACAGGTCAAGGTCAGTCATGGACAAGTTTTTATGCCACATTAAACCCATTTGCTCACTGTAAGACAAACCTGAAGACCTGTGCCTGCTTCCGGAAATGTCTCAGTTTGTCAATTTCCTGAGCCAGTCTCCTCAAGTCATCTCCCTCGAGGGCCGGCAGGGTAGGTTCCTGTTGGAATCAGTTCACAATAGGTCCCTCAAACTTGAATATCTGTCTCTACTGTGTACTCATCCTCCGTACCCCTGACTGGTATGAGACAGGGAAAGCTGGTTCAGTGTTTGACTAATAGCATAGAGGCTATGCCGCTCAGGTGTGTATACATGCGTACGTGTGTTTGTGTGCGCGTGTGTCTACTCACGTCTCCATCACTAAGGCCCGATTCCAACAGCCCACTGAGAGCATCCACATTGTCATGGCAACGGTGGTACCGACCCCCAGTTTGGTGAGCCAGTTTTTTCAGAAAGTCATTGGCTGAGCTGTCAGAAGTGTAATAGTGGGTCGTAGTGAGCGTCATCGTGTAATAGATTAAATGTACAAATCAATCAATGTACAATCATATAGTCAGACCTGTCTGTGCAGTTGAATGAGACAGTGTGGATAGTAATGTGGTTCCCTGTGGTCAGTCTCTCCGTCTCTTTCAGCACCAGGCTGCAGCTGGAATCTGGCTTCCCATCACTCAGCAGGTACAGGCCCACACTGTCCCCAAACCCACAGCCAGTCTGAGGAGCATACATACAGAGGTTATAACATGACAAGGAGCATACAAACAGAGGTTATAACATGACATATATAAATATAATTGGTTAACATGACATATGCCATGTACCAAGAAAAGCAGGTACAGGCCCACACTGTCCCCAAACCCACAGCCAGTCTGGGCAACATAGAAACGGAGGTTATAACATGACATAGCCAGTTACTACTTAAACCCGTCACCTGCAGGGCCTCCAGAGTGTTGGTTCCCCCATGGGTGTTGAGCTGATATGCCCACTGCACCGCGTCGCGGCACGCCTCCTCTGTAGGCTCCTGCAGTGCCGGACGCCACGCCTTCACCCCCTCGGAGAACGCCAGCAGAGAGAACCTGGGACACAGTCAGAGAGGGTGTCTGGGGTTAGATATGACAATAACAAATGGGTGTCTGTGTAGCAGGGGTGAGATGGTTTTATGAACATAATGAACCTAAGTTACAGTAGTCACAACCACAGAACTAGAATAAGATTGTATTTATATTTCTACTGTCACCATTGCCTGTAATTTCCCTCTATGAAACAGACAGATGGATAGAAAGAGAAACGTGAGCCTGTTTGTCTAGGCCAACACAGAGTTCCTTTTTCATTCTTTTTCTGGGATAGTCAACAGTGGAAGTGTTCAGGGGTAAGGAAAGCTTTTTAGGTTTAATTTACCTGACTGTGTTGTGATGCAGCTGTTCCCAGATGAGAGAGGCCAGCTTGGTCTTCAGCTCCCCCAGGCAGGGAGCCATGGAGCCGGACACATCCAGCAGCACACACACCTCCCTCTCCAGCACCGCCCCAAACACACGCCTGCTACCTGGGGAAGAAGTGAGCGGAAGGAGCCAGACACCAGGGTTCATTCAACCTTCAATCGGGCATTCATAGATATTCCAGTATTTTGGTACCATATAATTAGAATGACTATAACAGAGAGAGACAGACAAGATACAGAGACAGTGACAGAGACATAGAGCGAGAGAGAGGCATACCGGAGAGCAGCCATTGCAGCCTCTGCATGTAGCGCAGCAGGAGTCTCTCAGTCTGAGTAAGGTACTGTTTTAACTCTCCTGGAGTCAGCTGCAGGTGCTTCACCATCCCCTGAAACAACAACCACAGACAGAGAGAGACATGAGGCTCAGACCAGCATGGGAGTGGATAGATATCTGGTTGGATAAGCTGATATCTTTATTATTTATAATAAAATGTAATTATTTTTTCGCCATTTGGCCGCATTGGACATTTGTACTCGTACTTGAACTTAGTTGCTAGCATTTTCATTTGTATTCATGCCAAAATATGTTATTGAAGCCATTCTCCTCTGACTCACATTGATGTGGACACTGGGGAAGATGGAGCAGTATTTGGCAGACACTCTCTTGAGGACCGAAGGGACCAGCTTCTTATGATGAGTACAGTCAGGTCCAGACACCAGCTTATAGATGTCAAGCTTCTGCCTCTTAATACTGAACCTCTTCAGCCACTACAGGCCAGGGCCAAGAGACATATGAGAAAAAATGTATCTTGGCCCCTCCCCCCACACACATTTTTAGCACCCCCACACCTTATCAGAGCGACTTATAATTAGAGCATTTAAATAAGACGGCTGACGTTAGATGAATAGATCATTCTAGAAGAAAAAGAAACGCACACCTATTAGGCGAGGTGCTGGCTAGCGGAGTGGAAAACTTGAAAATAAAGGAGGGCACACTATGTGCGGCTCTCCTTTATTTTCAAGATGAATGCATATCTGATACTGCACCCGTTTGGTCGAGCAGATCTCTTCCTGCTTTGGCAGAGTCACTAAGGGGATGGACTTTCGGACACTTTTAGGTTTGGGGTAAGACTTGAACACCACACCTAGGTCAAGACAAGAGGGAAAATACAATCACAACCCAAAAAGTCAACACGCACACACGCACGCACGCACACACGCACACACGCACACACGCACACACACACACACACACACACACACACACACACACACACACACACACACACACACACACACACACACTTACCCAAGTTACCATCTTCCAGGTAGAACACAGACTGGGTGACCTGAGAAGGCTTCCTCTGCTTGGCTTTAGTCTCTACTGGACCCCAACCAGTCATGGGCTGTACTGAACGAGACACAAGAAACAAACAAGCTAACTTATAAAAGGCTATATCAATTTTACATCATACAATCATTTAAACTTGAAAAAAACACTCATCCTTTGTATACAAACTATAAAAACATCTGCAGTTTTGTATTATCAAAACACAACAGTTCATCTCATGTGTGTATCCCTGGGAAAACAAAAATAAAAAAAATAACAACAATAACAACAAGAAAGCTAGTCTGAAGTAAACGGGTAACGTTTTAGTAGAGGTCAAAAATAGAGCCGAGTCATCCTTCATTCATTCATTACACTGAGGGGAGAAACCCTAACCCTGGCTGACGGGGTGATGATGTACCTGAGGGGAGAAACCCTCACCCTGGCTGACGGGGTGATGATGTACCTGAGGGGAGAAACCCTAACCCTGGCTGATGGGATGATGATGTACCTGAGGGGAGAAACCCTAACCCTGGCTGACGGGGTGATGATGTACCTGAGGGGAGAAACCCTAACCCTGGCTGATGGGGTGATGATGTACCTGAGGGGAGAAACCCTAACCCTGGCTGACTGGGTGATGATGTACCTGAGGGGAGAAACCCTAACCCTGGCTGACGGGGTGATGAT
Source organism: Oncorhynchus mykiss (assembly GCF_013265735.2). Taxonomy (NCBI): domain Eukaryota; kingdom Metazoa; phylum Chordata; class Actinopteri; order Salmoniformes; family Salmonidae; genus Oncorhynchus; species Oncorhynchus mykiss. The sequence goes on from NC_048577.1 coordinate 53,570,539, forward strand.
GTACCTGAGGGGAGAAACCCTAACCCTGGCTGATGGGATGATGATGTACCTGAGGGGAGAAACCCTAACCCTGGCTGATGGGATGATGATGTACCTGAGGGGAGAAACCCTAACCCTGGCTGATGGGATGATGATGTACCTGAGGGGAGAAACCCTAACCCTGGCTGACGGGGTGATGATGTACCTGAGGGGAGAAACCCTAACCCTGGCTGACGGGGTGATGATGTACCTGAGGGGAGAAACCCTAACCCTGGCTGACGGGGTGATGATGTACGTGAGGGGAGAAACCCTAACTCTGGCTGACGGGGTGATGATGTACCTGAGGGGAGAAACCCTAACCCTGGCTGATGGGATGATGATGTACCTGAGGGGAGAAACCCTAACCCTGGCTGACGGGGTGATGATGTACCTGAGGGGAGAAACCCTAACCCTGGCTGACGGGGTGATGATGTACCTGAGGGGAGAAACCCTAACCCTGGCTGACGGGGTGATGATGTACGTGAGGGGAGAAACCCTAACCCTGGCTGACGGGGTGATGATGTACCTGAGGGGAGAAACCCTAACCCTGGCTGATGGGGTGGTGATATACCAGGTGAGAATCCCTAACCCTAGCTGACGGGTTGATGATGTACCAGGTGAGAATCCCTAACTCTGGCTGATGGGGTGGTGATATACCAGGTGAGAATCCCTAAACCTGGCTGATGGGGTGGTGATATACCAGGTGAGAATCCCTAACCCTGGCTGATGGGGTGGTGATATACCAGGTGAGAATCCCTAACCCTGGCTGATGGGGTGGTGATATACCAGGTGAGAATCCCTAACCCTGGCTGACGGGGTGGTGATATACCAGGTGAGAATCCCTAACCCTGGCTAATGGGGTGGTGATATACCAGGTGAGAATCCCTAACCCTGGCTGATGGGGTGGTGATATACCAGGTGAGAATCCCTAACCCTGGCTAATGGGGTGGTGATATATCAGGTGAGAATCCCTAACCCTGGCTGATGGGGTGGTGATATACCAGGGGAGAATCCCTAACCCTGGCTGACGGGGTGGTGATATACCAGGGGAGAATCCCTAACCCTGGCTAATGGGGTGGTGATATACCAGGTGAGAATCCCTAACCCTGGCTGACGGGGTGGTGATGTACCAGGGGAGAAACCTCATTACTGAGAAAAACAAGTGACTGCTAGGCTGTGTCCCAAATGCCACCCTATTTCCTATATAGCCCATAGGGCTCTGGTCAAAAGTAGTGCACAATATACAGTCAGTGGTGGAAAAAGTACACAATTGTCCTACTTGAGTAAAAGTAAAGATACCTTAATAGGAAATTAGTCAAGTAAAAGTGAAAGTCACCTAGTAAAATACTACTTAAGTAAAAGTCTTGGTATTTGGTTTTAAATATACTTAAGTATCAAAAGTAAATGTAATTGCTCAATTATACTTAAGTATCAAAAGTAAAAGTACAAGTATCACTTATTTCAAATTCCTTATATTAAGCAAACTAGACAGCATCATTTTCTTGTTTTTTTATTTACGGAAAGTCAGGGGCACACTCCAACAGTCAGACATCATTACCAAACAAAGCATTTGTGTTTAGTGACTCCGCCAGATCAGAGGCAGTAGAGAAGTGTGTGAATTGGACCATTTTCCTGTCCTGCTAACCATTCAAAATGTAACGAGTACTTTTGGGTGTCAGGGAAAATGTATGGAGTAAAAATTGCTATATTTTATTTAGGAATGTGGTGAAGTCAAAGTAAAAAATATAAATAGTAAAGTACAGATACCAAAAAACTACTTAAGTAGTACTTTAAAGTATTTTTACTGAAGTACTTTACACCACTGTATACAGTACCAGTCAAATGTTTGGACCCCTATTCATTTTTTAAATATTTTTAAAACAATTTTCTACATTGTAGAAAAGTAGTGAAGACATCAACGCCTTGAAATAACACATATGGAATCATGTAGTAACCAAATAAGTGTTTTATATATGCATTTTAGATTCTTCAAAGTAGCCACCCTTTGCCTTGATGACAGCTTTGCACACTCTTGGCATTCTCTCAACCAGCTTCATGAGGAATGATTTTCCAACAGTCTTGAAGGAGTTCCCACATATGTTGAGCACTTGTTGGCTGCATTTCCTTAACTTTGTGGTCCAACTCATCCCAAACCATCTTAATTGGGTTGAGGTCGGGTGATTGTGGAGGACATTTAAGTGGAGGACAAAGCATCCCCACACCATAACACCTCCTCCTCCATGCTTTACGGTGGGAACCATACACGCGGAGAACATCCGTTCACCTACTCTGCGTCTCACAAAGACACGGCGGTTGGAACCAAAAATCACAAATTTGGACTCATCAGACCAAAGGACAGATTTCCACCGGTCTAATGTCCATTGCTCGTGTTTCTTGGCCCAAGAAAGTCTCTTCTTCTTATTGGTGTCCTTTAGTAGTGGTTTCTTTGCAGCAATTCGAACATGAAGGCCTGATTCATGCAGTGTTCTCTGAACAGTTGATTTTGAGATGTGTCTGTTACTTGAACTCTGTGAAGCATTTATTCGGGCTGCATTCTGAGGTGCAGTTAACTCTAATGAGCTTACTGCAGCAGAGGTAACTTCGGGTGTTCCTTTCCTGTGGCGTTCCTCATGAGAGCCAGTTTCATCATAGTGCTTGATGGATTTTGTGACTGCACTTGAAGAAACTTTCAAAGTTCTTTAAGTTTTCCGGATTGACTGGCCTTCATGTCTTAAAGTAATGATGGACTGCCGTTTCTCTTTGCTTATTTGAGTTATTCTTACCATAATATGGACTTGGTCTTTTATCAAATAGAGCTATCTTCTGTATACCACCCATACCTTGTCACAACACAACTGATTGGCTCAAAGAATTAAGAAGGAAAGAAATTCCACAAATGAACTTTAACAAAGCACACCTGTTAATTGAAATACATTCCAGGTGACTACCTCATGGAGTTGGTTGAGAGAATGCCAAGAGTGTGCAAAGCTGGCATCAAGGTAAAGGGTGGCTACTTTGAAGAATCTCAAATTTAAAATATATTTTGATTTGATTAACACTTTTTTGGTTACTACATGATTCTATATGTGTTATTTCATAGTTTTGATGACTTCACTATTATTCTACAATGTAGAAAATAGTAAAAAATAAAGAAAAACCCTTGAATGAGTAGGTGTGTCCAAACTTTTGACCGGTACTGTAGGGAAAAGGGTGCCATTTGGGACAAATGCACTAGTCTACTCTTCACATATTTAAAAGCATCTTGAAGATACAAAGCATCTGTAGAGAGAAAGTTAAAGTGAAGGTCAACAAAGCAGTTGGAAATACGGGTAACTCCTTACCGAACCAACATGGATTTAATTCCTCATGTAAAGGACTTTGATGAAATGGAGCCATCCTCCATTTGTTTAATAGTTTATTAACGTTTAGTCTGGCACTCACTTTGACTGGGGTTGGGACAGGAGCAGCAGTGAACTGGTACTTACTGCACTCGCTGTGGTACAGAAAGGTGACAGTTGCTCTGTCTGGCATTCCCTGCTCTAGCCCCTGCCTGACACTCACCTGAGATAGAACCTTCACTCCACTAAACTGTTAGTCACCCACGGGGGAAGTTAACCTAGATACCGCTGGTAAACTTCCAGCCTGGCATTAAAACTGATTCAGTCTGGCTTAACCAGGCTAGAATGCTGACTCACCCGGTGGGATAGTAGATGTGGCACTGCTGGGACGCCATGCGAGAGCCTTCTGAGAGGAGGAATGCTCGTTTGTTCGGCCTTCCTTCATTTGCTGTCAGCAGAAAATAAAAACGTATGTAAACCTTCACTTGGAGTGGTGATATGCAGTATAAAGCATCATAAAACCTTGATTTGCATGACATAAAGTGTCATAATGCCCTACATATGTTTATATAATCTTCATATTTCCCTACATATGTTTATATAATCTTCATATTGCCCTACATATGTTTATATAATCTTCATATTGCCCTACATATGTTTATATAATCTTCATATTGCCCTACATATGTTTATATAATCTTCATAATGCCCTACATATGTTTATATAATCTTCATAATGCCCTACATATGTTTATATAATCTTCATATTTCCCTACATATGTTTATATAATCTTCATAATGCCCTACATATGTTTATATAATCTTCATATTGCCCTACATATGTTTATATAATCTTCATAATGCCCTACATATGTTTATATAATCGTCATAATGCCCTACATATGTTTATATAATCTTCATATTGCCCTACATATGTTTATATAATCTTCATAATGCCCTACATATGTTTATATAATCTTCATAATGCCCTACATATGTTTATATAATCTTCATATTGCCCTACATATGTTTATATAATCTTCATATTGCCCTACATATGTTTATATAATCTTCATAATGCCCTACATATGTTTATATAATCTTCATATTGCCCTACATATGTTTATATAATCTTCATAATGCCCTACATATGTTTATATAATCGTCATAATGCCCTACATATGTTTATATAATCTTCATAATGCCCTACATATGTTTATATAATCTTCATATTGCCCTACATATGTTTATATCATCTTCATATTGCCCTACATATGTTTATATAATCGTCATATTGCCCTACATATGTTTATATAATCTTCATATTGCCCTACATATGTTTATATAATCTTCATAATGCCCTACATATGTTTATATAATCTTCATAATGCCCTACATATGTTTATATAATCTTCATAATGCCCTACATATGTTTATATAATCTTCATATTGCCCTACATATGTTTATATCATCTTCATATTGCCCTACATATGTTTATATAATCGTCATATTGCCCTACATATGTTTATATAATCTTCATATTGCCCTACATATGTTTATATAATCTTCATAATGCCCTACATATGTTTATATAATCTTCATAATGCCCTACATATGTTTATATAATCTTCATAATGCCCTACATATGTTTATATAATCTTCATATTGCCCTACATATGTTTATATAATCGTCATATTGCCCTACATATGTTTATATAATCTTCATATTGCCCTACATATGTTTATATAATCTTCATATTGCCCTACATATGTTTATATAATCTTCATAATGCCCTACATATGTTTATATAATCGTCATATTGCCCTACATATGTTTATATAATCTTCATAATGCCCTACATATGTTTATATCATCTTCATAATGCCCTACATATGTTTATATAATCTTCATATTGCCCTACATATGTTTATATAATCTTCATATTGCCCTACATATGTTTATATAATCTTCATAATGCCCTACATATGTTTATATAATCGTCATATTGCCCTACATATGTTTATATAATCTTCATATTGCCCTACATATGTTTATATAATCGTCATATTGCCCTACATATGTTTATATAATCTTCATATTGCCCTACATATGTTTATATAATCGTCATATTGCCCTACATATGTTTATATAATCTTCATATTGCCCTACATATGTTTATATAATCGTCATATTGCCCTACATATGTTTATATAATCTTCATATTGCCCTACATATGTTTATATAATCTTCATATTGCCCTACATATGTTTATATAATCTTCATAATGCCCTACATATGTTTATATAATCGTCATATTGCCCTACATATGTTTATATAATCTTCATAATGCCCTACATATGTTTATATCATCTTCATAATGCCCTACATATGTTTATATCATCTTCATAATGCCCTACATATGTTTATATCATCTTCATATTGCCCTACATATGTTTATATAATCTTCATAATGCCCTACATATGTTTATATAATCTTCATAATGCCCTACATATGTTTATATAATCTTCATAATGCCCTACATATGTTTATATAATCTTCATATTGCCCTACATATGTTTATATAATCTTCATATTGCCCTACATATGTTTATATAATCTTCATATTGCCCTACATATGTTTATATAATCTTCATAAATGCTTTCATGCGGTCTTATGTAGCATCGACACAAAACATTATAACATCCACTCCATATTTATTAGCATCCTACTTTGTCTCGGCCCAAGATGAGGCATTTCTAAAATAATCTTTCATCTGATATTCTGTTTGTTAGTTGAGAGTTAAGAAAGAAATGGTGAAAGTGCTGTTTGATGTTGAAATGAGAGAGGACAAAGAAGAGAAAATATCATTGTGTGTGTTTGTGTGTTCGTACATCCGTGCGTATGTGTGTGCTCTAACCAGCCTGGCGAGGGTGAGTGCTGTGGGTCGCGGTGGGGGCAGTGGTCTGTCTCTGCGTCTCCAGGCCAGGGGAGACTGGGCCGGAGCTTTGTCCCCAGGAGAGAGATCCTCCCCAGGGCACCTACAGTCAGACTTCTGGGTCAAGGAGTCCACCAGCATGGCGCTCTGGAGCCACACACAGAAATACAGGTCATCCTTTAACTAGCAATGGATAGATTTGCAATGACAGTCTTACAATGTTAAAGTGGTTGAATATTTTTTTCTCCATTAAAATAATGTAAACAGAATACCTTACAGTATGTTGTCAATACATATGACTAGTATCTGAATCTAAATGTTTTGAGTAGTTTAGGACAGATCTGTGTGTAAGCCGTTGTTGTTGCTGCTGTTTAGCACTCTCCCTTCCCCATGCTGTTCCAATCTCACCTTCTGCCAATAATTAGCAGCCCTCTCCATCTCTCCAATCAGAGCAGTTATGTCATCGCTCTCCAGGATGCCTGCAGTGAGAGGACAGGACAGACCAGGGCTCAGGGTTTCCACCCAGCATCACATACACACACACACACACACACACACACACACACACACACACACACACACACACACACACACACACACACACACACACACACACACACACACAACATGCATACATACACACACACACACACAGACAGACAAGCAACATGCATACATACACACAGACAGGCAACATGCATACATACACACACACACAGACAGACAAGCAACATGCATAAACACACACACACACACACACACACACACACACACACACTGTTGAATAGGCCATTAGCTGGGGGATAAGTGGGTTCACACAGCTGGCTGGTAGCCCCTCCAGGAAGTAATCACCTCTGTGGTGGGTAAGTGTTTCTACTTCTACTGTCATCACTGGTGCTCATTTCGTCAAGGTGCCACTTGATAGTGGAGTAATCTATTTTTCCATGGCACTTTTTGAAGTCTTCATGAAGATTGTGTGTGTGTGAATTCTCGCGTACCTGTCTCACTGATCCAGTGGAAGCGTCCGTTGCCAGCTTGTGCCAGTTCCCTCAGTGCCCCCGCAGTCTCCTCCCTGGTGGCATGGTGAGGTGGAGGGCAACCCCCCGTCTGTGCCTCTGTCTGTCCCTCTGTCTCCTCTCCAGTCAACAGACAGATGTGGAGACGTAGAGGCCGGCCACTGCAGCACTCTGACACATATGAAGACACCGTTGCCTGGGAACAGAGCAACAAGAGACTTGTTCTGGATTGATTGTCATTCATTTGACTTTTCGAGATAATATTTTTTTTTAAATAAAAAAATAATTCTCATGTTCATAGAAACACACAGCTGCCAGACAACAAGCACGGGCATATGAATATGTAGGCACATTATATCAGTGACACCTAGCTAGTGCATTAACTCGCTTCCAGCAGCAGAGGGCACCAGAGGGAAGCATGTCTCTATTATAGTGCCCTGTTGGGATGAAGTGCGACCAGTGTAACAGTATGGTTACTCTCTGCGGCTAAAGAACTGATTTCAGATCAGCTGTTCCTATACCAGTTCTAATGTTCACCATCATGAGTCATCATCACCTATTGATATAACTGTTGCTAGGACAGTGTCATACAATTTCCTGGTCAGGCAATCCGCTTGTGAAGAGGTAGAGGCCCTGGGTGAGAGGGGGGGACGGAGGGAGAAGAGGAGAGGGAGAGAGAGAGAGAGGGGGTGCCCCACTATTGAGGTCCCCCTCCAGAGGCAGCCTCAGAGCAGCCAAGGTGTTCCTGCTCCCTGAACACTGTAAACCCTGGACCCACCTGGAGGAGAGAAAGAGACACATGGTCAGAGCCATACGCATCCGTGTGCAGCCACGCAAACACACATGCAAGCATGCTTGTACGCACACTCACTAATACAAGCAGATGCACAAAGGCACATGCACATGCACACGCAAACGCACACACACACACCATCAAACAAGCAACGCGTCAATACAGGGTTAAGATTGAATGCTACTACACCGGCTCTGACGCTCGTCAGACATGGCAGGGCTTGAAAACTATTACGGACTACAAAGGGAAACCCAGACGCGAGCTGCCCAGTGACACAAGCCTACCAGACGAGCTAAATGCCTTTTATGCTCGCTTCGAGGCAAGCAACACTGAAGCATGCACGAGAGCACCAGCTGTTCTGGATGACTGTGTGATAACGCTCTCAGTAGCCGATGTGAACAAAACCTTTAAACATGTCAACATTCACAAAGCCGCTGGCCAGACTGATTACCAGGACGTGTACTCAAAGCATGCACGCACCAACTGTCAAGTGTCTTTACTGACATTTTCAACCTCTCCCTGACAGAGTCTGTAAAACCTACATGTTTCAAGCAGACCACCATAGTCCCTGTGCCCAAGGAAGCGAAGGCAACCTGCCTAAATGATTACCGCCCAGTAGCACTCACGTCGGTAGCCATGAAGTGCTTTGAAAGGCTGGTCATGGCTCACATCAACATCATCCTCCCGGACACCCTAGACCCACTCCAATTCGCATAACATCCCAACAGATCCACAGATGACGCAATCTCAATCGCACTCCACACTGCCCTTTCCCACCTGGACAAAAAGAAAACCTATGCGAGAATGCTGTTCATTGACTACAGCTCAGCGTTCAACACCATAGTGCCCATGAAGCTCATCACTAAGCTACGGATCCTGGACTTCCTGAAGGGCCGCCCCCAGGTGGTAAGAGTAGGCAACAACACGTCTGCCACGCTGATCCTTAACACTGGTGCCCCTCAGGGGTGTGTACTTAGTCCCCTCCAGCCCCCATTAACATAGACGAGGCTGTAGACGAGGCTGTAGCGGGTCGAGACTTTCAAGTTCCTTGATGTCCACATCACCAACAAACTATCATGTTCCAAACATACCAAGACAGTCGTGACGAGGGTACAACCAAACCTATTACCCCTCAGGAGACTGAAAAGATTTGGCATTGGTCCCTAGATCCTCAAAAGGTTCTACAGCTGCACCATCGAGAGCATCCTGACCGGTTGCATCACCGCCTGGTATGGCAACTGCTCGGCATCTGACCGTAAGGCGCTACAGAGGGTAGTGCGAACGGCCCAGTACATCACTGGGGCCAAGCACATCACTGGGGCCAAGCTTCCTGCCATCCGGGACCTATATAATAAGTGGTGTCAGAGGAAAGCCCATAAAATTGTCAGAGACTCCAGTCACCCAAGTTATAGACTGTTTACTCTGCTACCACACTGCAAGCAGTACCAGAGTGCCAAGTCTAGGACAAAAAGGCTCCTCAACAGCTTCTACCCCCAAGCCATAAGACTGCCGAACAATTAATAAAATCGCCACCGGACAATTTACATTGACCCCCCCTCCCTTTTGTACACTGCTGCTACTCTCTGTTTATTATCTATGCATAGTCACTTCACCCCCACCTACATGTACAGATTACCTCAACTAGCCTGTACCCCCGCACACTGACTCGGTACCGGTGCCCCCTGTATATAGCCTCGTTATTTATATTCTTATTGTGTTACTTTTTATTTTAGTCTACTTGGTAAATATTTTCTTAATTCTTCTTGAACTGCACTGTTGGTTAAGGGCTTGTAAGTAAACATTTCACGGTAAAGTCTACACTTGTTGTATTCGGCGCATGTGACAAATAAAGTTGGATTTGATTTGATTTGATACGGATGCACAAATACATGCACGCACACGTGCACACACACGCACACACACACACTTTGAAATACTTTTGAAAGACATCACTGCATAGCATGTGACTAAAGCACTATGTGAAATCTCTCCAGTCTCCATACAGGCAGATAACTGCCTCTCTCCTGAAGTAGAGCTAGAGACCAGGGAAAGAGAGAGAGAGAACAGCCTCTCTCCTGAAGTAGAGCTAGAGACCAGGGAAAGAGAGAGAGAGAACAGCCTCTCTCCAGAAGTAGAGCTAGAGACCAGGGAAAGAGAGAGAGAGAACAGTCTCTCTCCTGAAGTAGAGCTAGAGACCAGGGAAAGAGAGAGAGAGAACAGCCTCTCTCCTGAAGTAGAGCTAGAGACCAGGGAAAGAGAGAGAGAGAACAGCCTCTCTCCTGAAGTAGAGCTAGAGACCAGGGAAAGAGAGAGAGAGAACAGCCTCTCTCCTGAAGTAGAGCTAGAGACCAGGGAAAGAGAGAGAGAGAACAGCCTCTCTCCTGAAGTAGAGCTAGAGACCAGGGAAAGAGAGAGAGAGAACAGCAAAGAGCCCTCAAAAGCAGAGACACCATACAGAAACATCAGACCGCCTCACAGCCAGGCTTACACATACACACACACACACTTTGGGGACCTTACTGCCAGGCTTACACATGCACACACACACACTTTGGGGACCTTACTGCCAGGCTTACACATGCACACACACACACACACTTTGAGGACCTTACTGCCAGGCTTACACATGCACACACACACACACTTTGAGGACCTTACTGCCAAGCTTCCTGCAGGTTCTCTGGTGAGGTGAGGGCCAACCTCTCCCTCCAAGCTCTGACAGCTGAGCCGAACCTGACAGAGGACAGAAAGACAAGTAGAACACAGTGGAGTTACTATACTACACACTGTATAGTACTACAGAGAGGAACACAATGACAACCTTGAAACAACGTCTTGTATGGTAGAAGAAGGAACTCTGTCAAACGTGTACAACTGATCTGAGAGAGGACAGGATATGTCTTCTTCAGACTGATAGTGGGGAAGAGAGAGAGAGAGTGATGACAACTTGAAACCGAGGAATGAAGAATGTTAAAGGTGAAGAAGTTCTAGAGATATGGGCGCCACATGCCAACTTGAATCAAAGCAATGTGGAGGACTGATATTAAAAACTATAACACGTAGTAGAGGGGTGAAGACCGGAAACATATCAACCTACAAGCATATTAACATATTATACATTCATCTCACATGTATGAAAGGAAAGAAAGAGTGAAAATATACAGTACAGGGACTCACACACACATTCATACTGACTCTACACACACACATTCATACTGACTCTACACACACACATTCATACTGACTCTACACACACACATTCATACTGACTCTACACACACATATTCATACTGACTCTACACACACACATTCATACCGACTCTACACACACACATTCATACTGACTACACACACACATTCATACTGACTCTACACACACACATTCATACTGACTCTACACACACACATTCATACTGACTCTACACACACACATTCATACTGACTCTACACACACACATTCATACTGACTCTACACACACACATTCATACTGACTCTACACACACACATTCATACGGACTCTACACACACATTCATACTGACTCTACACACACACATTCATACTGACTCTACACACACACATTCATACTGACTCTACACACACACATTCATACTGACTCTACACACACGCATTCATACTGACTCTACACACACACATTCATACTGACTCGACACACATTCATACTGACTCTACACACACACAATCATACTGACTCTACATGTAACGGATGTGAAATATCTAGCTAGCTTTCGGCGGTACGCGCTAAATAGCGTTTCAATCGGTGACGTCACTTGCTCTGAGACCTTGAAGTAGTAGTTCCCCTTG